>NW_020273605.1:763892-952074 GCF_003268045.1 Sipha flava
TAATAATAATAATAATAATAATAATAATAATAATAATAATAATAATAGTAATAATAATAAATATAAACAAGCGCAGAACGTATCGCTAAATTACACGGATAACGTATCTTGCATACGTGAGTGCTTATATTATGCATATATACCTGTACTCGTATTGCATTTTCAGGTCCACGTGGCGGTGCTGCAGTGTGTGTTTGTGTATGTGTAGTAGAGTTGTATCATACTGCAGCAGATATACGCCATGACGGTCTTATAGATCGCGATAAATACAAAAAACCCTTTGGAGGTCTGCCGACGTCGGTTTTTTTAACGGATAAATACCGACTCGATTAACTGCACACGTGTCTACACGTATATTCGCGGTCGTATCGGAGACTAAGTACTTATACTACAGCAGGACGCAACAACAAAGTGCGCCTGTAAGCACATTTGTATGTGTGTGTGTGTATGTACAAGTATGCGTGTGTATGTATTCATTGTGTACATTGTAATTAAGGAACAAGAATTAAGCATATTTACGAGTTAAGTACTTGATGTAATAAAATATTGGCGTGTGTATCGCGTGTATAGATCGCACGCACACGCGTACAGTTTCGATGGAAATTTCTACGTATATTATAATTTATAATAATGTACTCGGACGGGCGTCTCGGGAAAACGTCAAAATCATCGCTTCGGGAATATACCTGCTCTCAGTTCCTCGTCACACAATATTTTAACGTATTGATTTGAATCGTTTAAACCGGTCGCAATATCTGCCGACATACCTTGGGTCCGACGGACGTAATAAGGGATATTGTTCGGCAACACAGAATACATTAATAGTAATACGATGTACGACGGCGTTGATCCGGTTGTGTGTACATAATTCTGCGACCGTTCGAACAATAATAAAACCACGTAATGACCGTTTTTATCCGTTTTTACTGTTTACACGCGACGTTCGTCGTGTATAAGTATGCAGGCGGCTCGAATTAATAATAAAATAACACGAGCAAAAAATATACGTGCAAGTACACATTATAATTTTCGACCCCGACTTTTTGGAGTTCCGAAATTATACACAAAGACCGACGACTTTTATTTCTGTTACAAACAACGCGTGCGTTTCCGTATTACTGAAAATCATAAATATTTAATCATACATTTCGCGTTTTCTTGCGGATTACCCGTATACGTTGTTTATTGATTTTCGAGCTTGTAAACGTGGTCGAAAACAAATAAATAAATAATGTTTTTATTGGAAACACTATTTTTATAATTGGCGACGTTCCGACGTACAATCATTGCAATACTCATTCTACCTATTTTAAGTTTGACGTTACCGTGAGTACATACCAACTTTTTGAATTCGATATCGAAACGCGATAGTGTCAACTGACGGTTTGATCAGAATTAATTGTCGGGCGCGTGTGTGATTTTTCGCTTCTGATAAATAATAGAAATCCAATTTCCGAAAACGTTTTAAGTTTTTTATTTTTAGGTCATACATGAATGTTTTATCAGAGCACAGCCGGATGTTTTGAGGTCATCAACATTCGAACACTATCAATAACACAAATTGTATATACGTAAGGTAAATGGGTGCACGCAATAGAGTTAAAAAAAAGAAACAATAAATATATAGGTAGGATACAAGTGTCTTGTCAATTATTGTGAAAAAGCCGAGAGGGAATTCGAGAATATGTATACGCATGCGATTCGAATTACGGTTAACTATCGATGTACACATTATATATATATATATATATTAATAAGGTAGGTAGGCGTTTCGTGCGCGAAAACGACTGATTCCGCAATGAGAAAAAGCGCTACGAAATCGTATCCTTGCACTACTACAGTAGGTCGTCCGAGAATTCGCTTGGATAATAATTATTGTTAGGAAAACGGGGAAAAATCACACACGCACGAAGTACAAATACGCGAGCTTTAGTCACGGGACGGATCGTGGGTCACGATCACCGCTGCAGCCATCCGACTCCGAACCGTCATTAGAGCAGGTCCAGCAGAATACGTTGTACGACATAATACATAATACAAAACCTAGTCTACCTTAAGGGTCACCGAAGACGATTTGTTGCGTTCATGTACGTCGTCAGTACATATATCATACATGCACATCTTAACTCTTTGTAGCGACACCAAGACTCGTACAAACGCGTACGCGAGAAAATAACACAACGGAATTATATTTTACCAGAGAAAAATCTAACAAAACAAATTTCAACTGTCCACAGAGACCTAGAGACTAAGCAATTCACCAAATGAACTTCCCGGGTAGCCACTAAAAGGCGCCCGTCAGTCATTTGGCATCCACGCGAGTTTTTCTCAGTGAGGCCTAGTAATCATTTGATATTAATATAAATAAATAAAATTTATTTTATTGTAATTTGTAGAAACGTCATCAACATTGTTGAACATAAATGTGTATAGATTTTTCATATTGAGCGCCGTACGAATGATATAATATATAGGTAGCTATCGCACCTACCATATATCCCAAATGACTTGCATGATCTGATGTTATATCGTGCTCGACATATTTGTTATATATATTTCTAGTGCTTTTACCACCACCAGTACTTCCGTTCTTACGGATCTCTCCATCTATCAAAGATCACCCCTTGAATTCCTATCCATACGTTATACTCGTAGTATTATATAGGCACTATTGTCGTGTATTTTTCAATATTGAATCGGGGACAGACACCTTTTCAATTTCGTCGTTTTATATTGCAAAGGAAATAGCACTTCCTTTTATACAGAACTTCAACCAAAGACCGTTTCAGAAATTATTAGGAACGACGACAACGGCCACGGTGACGGGGTGGAGATAGAGGTATATGACAATCGTTCAATTCTATTTATTACAATGTTTTGTAGTAGAAGAAAACGAAAACAATTTTAATAATAAAGTTTTCCATTAACAAACTCTGTTATTGGATATTTATATTATATTATTATATAATATAAACACGCACACACACACACACAAATATATAATTTGTAGATAGAAATGATTGAAAAATGTTTTTACGAATAATTCGTGAACTATTTCTCAAAACGCCCGTGAAAAAATACATAATTTATTGTTAGACTGGTCGTTGACGTTATGGTATGTATATTATGTACTCAGTTTTAACACTGGAAGCACAAAGAGTAGCGCACGCACGTACACTCCATTCTCGTATATATTTCATGTACATATAGGTATTATTCAAAACATGATCTTTGTCTTACGGTGTTTAAACGATTTCAATAACCGAGCTTTTTATGTATTCGAATAGTGGGTGGTAGTGAGGGGGTATATTCCAACATAGTATATATTATTCTGTCATTTATTTAACTTTTTTTTTTCCTACGCGCTTATATATTATATCGTTTGCCCTCTGTAGACAGGTCTCATCGAGGTGCCACCGTATACATATTGTGACGGCGAGGACCAAACTACATTCCCGCATACATAAGCTCTCCGACTGTGTGCGCATATATAGATGTACCTACTACTCGTATTATGTTTTGTTTTTCCCGGTCGGTTATTTTTTTTTTATATTTTTCATCTCCCTCTTCAACTCTTATACACAGTGTTGTTCGTCAACGACGCAGAGTGACGTCCGAAACCGAGAGTTTTAATGGTCAGTCGTTTATCATCGGTTTCCGGCGGCGGCCAACGAAATCCCAAATGCGACGTACATACGAATATTTTATACTTATACATATACATATATGCATAGATAGAGACAGAAAAAAAGAAAGAAAGAAATACGAAAAGAGAGGTAGGTACTCGTCATCGTCAGAATGGTGAGGACTCGGAGCGCACGCGGAATGCGAATAAAACACGAGTGCGGCATAGGGCGTCAATATAAGTGTATAAATAGGTATGTAAGTACGCGACGAGGTGCGGGAACTCGAATTGGATTTTAGACAAACGGTAAAGGCGAAATCGGTCGCCGCTATCCGACCGCGCGGTCGACTTGACAATAAATCACGTAGTCGCAGTGTACTACACAGTCGTTTTCGTTACGTTATTATTAATATTATTTTCCGCGCGAATCCGTATCCGATTGGCGCTCCCCGGGTCTCGGTGTTGGAAGGCATCCGAAAAATCTTTCCACGCAAAGGATTGCATTATTTAATATGAGCGCAAGCCTATACGTCGTCTTTGTCCGCGACGGGCCGGGGTGGAAGAGACGTCGTGTCGAAAACGCGTGAAAAGCGAAAAGCTCCTTTCTTGTACAAATATAAATATATATTGGTATGTATATGTATTGGTATACAATAATATATTGGGAATGAAAACGTGGAGGGCGAGAAATGTTCGGAGAAAAGGCAAGTGTCGGTAGGAGCAGGGATCCATCGTCGGAGTTAACAACGAGATGAACGCGACTTTTGTCAACAAAAATCAATAGACTTATAAACATATAGGTATGTAAACGTTATATATATACGACAACGTAAGATTTTGCGAGCGCATCGCTGTTCAAAGCCTCTTTGACGTTTTCTTTTTAAATTCCCGAATGTTCCATATTGCTGAGAACTTGTGTTATTATTTTATTATTACTATTGTATATTTATTTATACATAAAATTATATAATAATATTGACAAACAGTTATACACCGAATAGTATACGATATATAATAATATATAAATAATATACGAGTATTATGTTATAAATAATATTATATTATTTACAGTTGTAACGAAAACGCAGCAGCGTTCGGATCGCGGTGGAAATAATTGGCGACATCACGGAGAGTCAAAGATTATTTTTTTTTTTTTATAATTATACATCTGGTTTCAACAAGAAAACGATGTTAGAATTCAGCCCGTTAGCAAGTGAAACGAAAAGTGTATCGTACTAATAAAAATACACTACAAATATTGAAACTTGAATGTTATGCAAAATAAAAATAAATGCATTTCAATTGTGCACCTTATCATAAAGTTAATGGTTTTGTGATAAAAAATTTATCCAAGGTTTTCCTTCACTTTTTACATTTAATTAATTTACAATTTACGGCTATTAATAATAATGTTGCTCTAGAAATGAATTCTGCAGCTCAGAAACCCGATTGCGGTAAACAAGACGGGGACAAACGATTTCACTTGTAATACGTTTTCATTTCGCGTGATTTACATACGGCATTGTACGCTCGTGATACGATTTCTGACCCGTGTTACAAACACGAATCATTAATTCGTATACATTTGAAACGGAAGACACATGTGTCTTAGCGTAAGTGCTATGGAACCTATATGTTTTAGCAGGTAGACTGTGGAGTCGGCAGGAGAAAAAAAAAATCCGATGAATACAATAATTACGGTAGGACCTAACCTGTTATGTCTGTACACCATGGCATGTACACAAGACCGTAACGGATATTATCAGCCAATCGGCGAGTTCGTCGAAATGGCAAATTGAATTCCAATACGTGTAATATACATACGAATATTACGGTCACGCGAAAGCACCCATTGTGTACAGCAGTGTGAGCACACACATAACTGCGAGTCGTTTACGTTATTATTATTACTACTATTGTGTATAATACACTCTCTGCCGGGTTCGGAGACACATAATTTTTACATTAGGCGTGTATAAATGTAGATTTATGATTTAGAATTAGCTAAATTTGAAGCTGCGTGCTGCACACGACGGGTTACGCAACAATACAATCTACAACTGCAAACGCTGAAACGATTTTCATACGCTACATTATTAAATTCTATTCATAGCGAATAAATGCGCGCGCGTTATTCGTTGGACGATTTGCACCGCACATACGTGTACATAATAACGATTTATTTTATTCTCGATATTAGCCGTCGCACACATCGCTGTGCATGCTTTAAGAGTCGAAGATTTTTCACTCTTGTTTTATTTTTTATTCGCCCCTCCCACCTACCCATTCGAACTGTACAAGAAAAACGCGAGCCACTATGCTTAAAGGCCTATTCTGTTCACATGCGCATATTTGTTTAATCATTATACGGTCTACAGCACAAACATACGTGTTGACGCGTGTAGTATATCGACCCATGATAGGTACGGTGTATACCTGAATACCAACATTTTTTTTTTTTTTATTCCAAAAGAGAGATTAATAATTGTATTTATTTTAACAAAATTTTTTTTTCTCCGGTTCGCTCGTAATCCATCGGTGTAAACAGGTTATATTTGTGTATGTTTGTGTGCGCGTATTCATATAATGTCCAAACAACGTTGACGTTGGATAAAAACTGACATGCAAACATTTGCATCTTTTACGCATCACCGCCGCCGGAACAGGAAGGCCAAACAACGAAGGCGGCGACGGGACGTGAAAACCAACGAACAGAAGTCGATAATCTTAGCTCGCCAGAGTTCTGTTAGTAATATAAATCTCTTGTATATAATAGAGCATATTATCACAGCGGCGGCCGGGAAGAGGAATTTTCTCCGGTCGTTTCTTTACCCTATTTCCTCCGCGTCCGACCAGAGACGTTAGCCATAACCGAGCGGAGCGCATTACCGACCTCATTAATTCGCCGTTATACGCCGAGCAGAACTGAAATAGCATTAGTGTTAACCGCGGCGGCAGAAGCATTTCAACGAGTCCGATAAATCTTGGCCAAATTACGCGAAATAATATTATTAATATTAATGCGATGCCACCCCGTCAACAATGGGTTCTTTAGGTTTCGAAACAACGGAAGATGACGGAGACGGGCGCTCGTTCTAAAGGGTTAACGACGTTTATCAGACGTGCGGTGCAATAATATTACGAGATTTGCGGACAAACGAACAGATTACACGGTACACACGAGTTGGTACATTACGTGGGTACAGTCTCCTGAACTTGGTTAGGAGACGGCGGCGCACGGTTGTGGGAAATTTAAAAAAAATAAATATATAAATAAATAGAAAATAACGCGAGAACAACGCCAATTATACACATTTAGATATTATTATTATTACGAACGCGCGTTATACCTGTAACGTGGCAGCCTCGACAACGGGGATCGCGGTACATATTACATAAATAATAATAACAATAAATGCCGCGTTTTCGAGTCGGCAGGGTTAGGTCCGGCGAAGTTTTATCCGTACGTACGATCATTACCTATTGTTCGGGTTTAATGCGCGCGGCACGCTGATCGCGCGTTCTTTTTCCCGTAACGCACAATTTAACGAGCGTGAATACATATTATTATTTATATTACATATTCTTCTGGATCAATAAACATAATATTTGTACAATAAAACCGATCGCCTCGTACATGCATGTACTCGCATGCACAGCACTAGTATTATACGCGCGTCGTGTTCACGTTCGTAAATATGTGCAACGATTACACATGCGAGATTTGTTCTCTACCCTGACCATGCTCCACCACCCCCTACCCTTCTTGATGTTCGCGAACGTATTATTATTGTGCATACGTTACATTATCATTTTATCTTGCGCACGTTATTTTTCCCGTCGCGCCTCCCGCTCGCCGCACTATGCACGGTTCGTTTTACGAGATTCCGTACTTGGTATTTTATTAGTTATTATTATTATTATAACTCGGACGCGTTTTTATATTTTTTATCGTACATAATAATATTAAATCGCATGTATAATACGTACAGGAACACACATGGATATTAAACCTAGTGAAGAAGCGAAACGAACGCACGAAAAACGGTGGCAGTGGGCTGCTCGGCGCAGATGTTGTCCGCCGATATTTTATCTACACGTTATATTTTTTTCTAGCAACACAGTTAATATGGTCAATATCCGTTTGTACAAAACAACATAGGTTTAACGCTGTTGTAGTGCACGCTTACACGAAAAACGTTTTGTTCGCAAACAGAATTACGGCATTTGTAGATAAAATAAAGGGGAAAAAAAATTATCCGTTCGTCACACATACTATAATGTACATACTATATGTAATGCGAGGCTTCATACCCCCAGGTTTCGGTTTCAGTAGATAAATTGAAAAAAAAAACCCGTACTAGTATAGAAATAAAAAAAATAAGTTGAATATAATATACTAGAATTTATATTCTAGTCGTGGGACGGTTCCGAGTTGTATAATAATTTTAAACGGAAGAGCGAACGTGAAATTTGTTAGGGTTGTCCCGGTGATTTCCGAGTTTTTTTCCACACTTACTCGTAATGCCGATAGCATTACGACGAGGAATACATATATCCCAACTCCCTGCCGAGGAGATTTGGAATTATAAGTGCCATCGAGTAAACGTAAAAAGAGAACCTTAAACGGACTTCACACGTATCACACTGCACGCACAACATAAGGAAGACATTTAAAGGGTTTACCACCTTCCCCCCGCCGAGTAACTGGTTTTGTCCTTTGGTTTTTTTTCCACCTACCACCACGCACTATTATTCTCTCACACCAGACAATATTGTGAAAGGGTTTACACCGTAAACATTTTATTGTTATCGTCATCCCGTAGTCGATGCATGTTGTTTTGTGTTTTACCAGAAATTTGATTTCACAAACGGTTTACACAAAAAAGAAAATATGTGCGCTCTTTGAATAAGCAGTAGTGGTCGAGCTAAAACAATGGAACGCTCGTAAACCTAACACGTATGTATATAACGTACACACGAAATGTATTTTCAGCTGCTTCCTCTGTGACAGTGGCATAAAAAGCTCGTAGACTGAAAATCGATTTTTCCAGAACATATTTTTTTACACACGGAAAAAAAATATTAGTAATAAAAATAAAACATAATATATATCAAGAACAAAACGCGACATTCTCGCGGGATCGTGTCTTTACTAGGGACGCAATTTCAATGAAAAAACTGGGGGTGATGAAGTCCTTCTCTTTTTCGTGTTCCTTAATGATTATAGACACCTGCAACCCGAACAATTTAACAGTTACTAAAATATTTGAATATTTTTAAATTTAAATTGCTTGCTTTGATTTTATGTTTGTATTGCACCTATAATCCTAACACGGTGCATTGGTTCGACTCGGAATGGGCACATTGATACAAGCAGTAAATGTATTATATAATATATATACATATATAAATCGTCTCATTACAATATACAACGGTCAATAAATAAAACCATGTGCCGTCAGTGCGACGCGACCAAAATGTACACAATACGGATTGTTATTATTATTATTATTATTATTATTGGACGATTGAAAGTAGACAGCTTGTATAAATATATATCATGCAAAAAACGTATTGCATGCCCGTATGCCGGCGTGTGTTTTTTACTTTGTTTTTTTCTTTTTTACTCGTCAAAATTCGTAGACAATGTACGTACATGGCACGTACAAAACAAAATTATACATTATACTTATATATTTATAATTTCCCCTGCGGCGTATATAATTGTTGTGAAGCTGATCGTGGTTCGGGGGAGATCGAACAATCGGACAAACAACGTCTTACAAATACGGGAAAAAAAACAAAAAAATAAAAAATAACCGACAAAAACCGAACGCTCAAGATTGAGTTCAACTTCAGCGGGTATACAATATATCATTGCACATATATATATATATATATATATACGTATCGGTACCTGTACACCGGAGAACTACTATCCGAATAATAACGTCTTGTTGACGGTACATCATCATGCACTACCCGTTTTCGTTGTCGTTTAGCAAAAAAAAAAAATAAAAAAAATATATCCGCCGACATTATTACATGCATAGATTTACCTAACTGTATGACATAAGCGCCAAAATTAATATTTTATATAAGTACCTAGGTAGTTATATAAAATATTAATAATAATGTAATATATAATATCTTATAAAAATGATATTATATATTACATTATTATGCCGATAATAAATTATAATATAAAATTATGTAATATTATAATATATAAATTGGTTGATTTTTTAATCCCACTCTTTTCACGTATTCTGTACGATTTATTTCATCATACTGGTATTTCTTCCATTAAACAATTGTTTCTTCGTGAGATATCCTTAATTTATTGATATGAGGAGAGTTCATAGATAAATATGTTTCGCTTTGTAATTTTAATAATACATCAATTACTATGTGAACGGAACAATGAGCCACATAAAATTGATCTTTTAAATATCGATGATATGATTCAGCTGCATTTGTCGTTCATATAACCTCATAATCCGGAATTTCAGCCCAAATTAATATCTGTTATTTTAACGAGGTTCACAGGTACCTAAGATTTTGGCGCTTTTGTACGGTACGACTTTTTTTTTCTTATCTCATTTTGGGCTTATGTCTTTTACCGATTCACCTGCAGCAGTGCGCGCATACAGAGTTTTTGTAATACGCGGCAGCTGCTCTTGTTATCCGGCCAAGTTGACGAACGCGATCTCATCACTCGAAAGAACCGTTCGCACGAGATCCAACCGTGAGGGTGAGAGAGGAAGGAATCAATCTAATATGTTTGCGGACGGCTCGTCGCGATATACAATCATATTGACATGCAAACCATAACGGAAAGAATAAATAAATAAACAATTTCTCGTCGTCATTATCATAATTTCGGTTCACGGAAAAAATCCCCATGTTCGGTGGTATTTATTTATTTTCTTATTTACCTCGGTCACCGGTCGAGTGCGTGTCATCTCACGAATCTTGCGCGTACTCTCATGTTTATTATATATAAGTGTACACATATGTGAAGTACATAAAACTTAATACGAGGTGACGAGGGGAGGGAGGGGCGAGAAGTAAAGCTCGCCTGTATGGGTGTACCGGTGAAAACTCTCTCGAGAAGCTAAACGATTTTCGAAATTTATCGCATCCCTCACCGTAATCCCTAGTCGGCGCGTGAAATACGCGTTCCACGGAAAGTTTCAGAGAAACGTACGTCGCATCGTAAATATAGACGACTTTGTTGGTTACGCGCGCGAATACGACTCACGTATATTATTATGTATCACCGTGCGGCGTATATGCGCTGCCATCGCATTACTCAGACTCGAACGCGTCCGAAGAGGTTCCAACGCGTATTAAAATATGTATCGTAAAGGATAAAAAATAATATTTCCTTAACACCCTCGTGAAATGTATTTTAAGTACATACGTGCACATGCACATACCGACGTGACACGGTCGTGTCGCGTCAACGCATTTCTTCTTCCGATATTTTTATCATTATTATTTGCAAATACGCGCAACCGTTACGTTTCTCTCTGCTCAACAGACAGTTTATATTTGAATCTACTTATTCGTACGTATCGTTTTATTATTATTTTTTTTTTCTCATTGTACCTCGATTATTAATTATTATGTACAAACACGTGCACGTGCATAACTTATTACATATACATCTACATGGGTGGGACACGTAAATACGTGAGCGAATATACAGATATACATAGGGGTATATATGGAGACGTATCAATATTTGCATCAAACGTCCGGCGAATGCCTCGGAGTTGAAAATTATAATTACCTACCAAACACATTGAAGCGGGCTCGCGATATTTATTCAACTGGGCCATCCCGCAATAAACAACAGAGTAAATTAATATACACTACTTTTTGTGTATGCGATTTACAATGTATAAAACATTATACATGTATATTTGTGTGGATACATGAAGACCAGTACAAATCATTTGTTTTGGTACATCAAAGAGTTGCCGTCGAAATATATCGCACGCATAATCGTGTACACATACGGAGGACATTATCAATATGTACAGGAATACGCATCAGGAGCGTATTTTCGAAGGAAATAGACGAGGGTGACAAGTATTCCTCTGTGATTTTATTTGTGTATGGATAAATTTATCAAGGCTGTAGAAAAACCATTGCACATATAATGAATCATCAAAAATATTAAAGAATAGAAAGATGCATAATGGGTTTTAGTATTGCAGGTGTACTCTATAAACACAGCAGCTGGTAAAACATTTTTCACGTTAAAACGAGTCAAATATGAAAATTACACCTAAATACTTTGATACCAATAATTATACACCTACGCTATTAAATTTATTAAAATAATAATAAATAACATAACATTATTGTATATTATTTTCGATTAGACAAAATAAAATTAATTAATTATAAGTTAACGGAAATTTATATCCTCTTTCACCTCCTCGTTGGTCATTCCCAACCATTGTAAAATGCTGAATACGTCACTGAAATTTTTACTCCAATATTATGTACACACCGCGCGGACATTCATTAGAATTGTACGTAAATATAATAATTATAGACGAAGCGATTTTATTTTATTCTACTCGATACGTACATTACTGTTACATTAAGTAATTCAATAAATAACACATGTTCGAATTATAAAAACTAATATGGGTGTTAAAAACTATCAAGTTTTCGCTGAATTTTAATCATTCCTGAGGTGTTGTACGCTATTTAGATTAATGCGAGGACACCGTGCACACGTTACGTACGAGTAGTGTAGGTACAATAATAATCGAGTCATTACGTAGGTATTTTCAAATACATATTTATATGCGAAACGATAAAAACGCGATTCTTAATTAATTTTTTTCAAAACTCTAACGACAATTTATTGTTTAGGTTTTTGTCTCGCTTGTCGCCAGTCATGGTCTCCGCGCCATCACCGTAGTAAATGAACCTTTATACATATACACATATATATATATATATATATATATATATATATATATATATATATATATGAATAATATGAATATATAAACGCGTATACATTGGTATGTACATATATATATAGGTTGACATACACGGTGGATGCGATGAATTGTGCCAAAAAACAATAGGGTCCTTCGTTTACACCTCCGGCACAATGGGCACAGATTTCAGCTGCTTTCCGCCGGACAGATCCTTCAAGCTTCCGCCACACCGCTTCTCTTCGGCATCCCACCTCCGACAGTGCAAAAACAACAAAAAACAATTATCCGCCGCTCACAACAGATGAGAAATCGCTTTCGAGAGCTTTTGTGTTCGTCCTCTACCCCTCCCGTACCCCTCGCCGTTCGTTTGCTCGGTCTCTCACGTGCGCCAGCGCAAACGGAAGAGCTGCAGATATCCTTCGTCTTTTGCCGAAAAATCGATAAGTAAGTCAGAAACCGAGTTAAATTAAAACAAAACGAAACGATTTTAAAATATCACTCGTACCACACAATTATATTTATTACGCATCGTTATAAAATCTACATCGATTTGCAAAGCGACTCTGCTCTTGCCATAATTTTACAATATAATATATATATAGTCGTCTACACGATACGCAGTACGAGGTATTTAACAGTATAAATATTCTTATAATACGAACAATGTGTACGCGTCGTGTTGCAACGTACGAATAACGTACCCGAGCGGTTTATATGTAAATGCATGAAAAACGAGCGTGACAATAAAACGCAGTCCGATCTTTGTATAGTGTACGTTGTACGCCTCGGAAAATCGACCTCGGGTCGTCTTCCGGGGCGGCACAGACATTTAGCCGCCCGGCACGATGTGAGATCGACCGAAAACGCGGTCCAGGTACGGTGTTTAGCGCAATAATAGGAATCGTCCATGTACACCACTCGCGCACCCTTTGCGAGAGGCACGCACGACACCGTGTCCTTCCTCTTGCAATCGTCATTAAACGGAGTGTTACCCGCGCACAAAAGAATCCACGAAAACGTCTTGTTCGGGGCGACAGGTATACCAAACACGATACGCATACGACATGTTATGTATGAGCGTGCGCCCACGTTATCGTTATTATATTTGTCGACGTTGCCACTGTCGTCGTCAGTCATTGTACGAGAGCGTGCGGAAAGAAAAAATATAAACCGATCGATAGGAAATAATTCACGATAAAAATGGCTCGGCGGGGGAGTGTGACCGAAGGGTGCTGCTGTACATATACACGCGCGTACGCTGGCACACGATTCCGATTATTTATTTTATTATTATTTCTTTTTCACGCACTCGCACGTATACAATATCCTTTTCTCTACTCGTCCTTTAACGAATTTCGCCATATAAAATAATTTACAATGAGGATGGACGCGACAAAAATAAGTTACGTATGTAATAATATAATAACGATTTGTGGAAACGTCTTAAAAATCGGTTATAGCGTACGAATTTCGTAGACCACTTTCCGTATAAACTTATCGCATGTTGCAGTCATGTAACGTCGCACGCTATTTATATGTAATTCTGAAATATTATATAGGAAGCATGGAAAATGTGTATAATTGTCATCTCATTTTATTCAACATGATGCAAATGAGCCGAAACATCGTGTATTACGTTATTTTGGCGCAAGTAAAATAATACTATTACATTGAGATTTTATTAATTTGTTAATAGTGTATTTGTAAGAAAATGGCAATGTTATAGGTTTTCGATCGAAATCGACGGTAAGATTATCAAGAACGGGAGTAAAGTTTGACCTTTTTATTTTTTAATATACATTTATATTCTTATCGAATAAGTTGTACGCGCGTATTCCAGAGATTAATCATAGTTTAACTCTAAGTACATGCATGACAATTACCTACCGCGGTTACGGTAACCAGGCGGGCAGTCCGGCGAAGAGGTCAGACGGAAATCGTCGTATTCCCGTGCACGCACGCGTCACCCCTAGGGATGTTATTATAAAATAATGGTACGAAAACACAACGGCAGAAGCTATATCTTTTGCGGTGGAAAATGGAAAAGTTGGCTTGGTTTTATACACATCGACTTACGAGTATTTTCCCCGCGTACCAGCTCTTGCGTACACATACACATCCGTACACGTATATTTATATGAACCCAATCCGTCCGTCCCTCCGGCGGCAGCGGCGGAATGGCACCGACGTTTACTTTTGGCAATGTTTACCTATTCGTTCGTATAATACGTGCGTGTATATATATATATATATGTATATAAATAATATGTGCGCACGAAAAGGAACACATATTTTTCGCTGAAAAACGTTCTATTTACTTTTTTCTTTTTTTTTTCCTCCGTTCGGCGGGGTGGGTAAACACGTAGTGTACGGCTTTCCCTCGCGGCCAAACGAACGCGAGATGTTTACCATGTACGTGTATACATCGGTATATTCTATGCGATCACAAAATATAAGTTTCCATACACGTCTACGGAGACACAAAAATTCAGACGAACGCCGAAAAAATCAGTTTGCCGTACGCATAATTACGATAACTATTTGGTGTACACGCAAACCCGACGTTAGAACGATGTAAGTACGCAGCACATTTCCACCTCAATCCGTTTCCGCGGCGCAAAACTACACACTCGTCCCGTGTACGTTAAACTTATCGGTGTACATATATTTATTTTTGAATACATTTGTGTACGGGACGATTGTGGTTCGACGTTTCCCACGATAGCCCGAGGCGGACACCGGAAAACGTGGCTGCCCACCCTGTATACACACTCCGGGCACATATTAACACGCACTCGTTGTGTGTGTATGTGTGCGCGTCCACGGTTCTGCAAGTTGTGAGCGCATTCGTATTGACGATATCGATACATTATCACGGAAATCATTATGGAATACGAATGAAGTAGGATACCTCCTGTTGCCCGTACACGTAAGTCTATATGGAGTTGTACACGGGAAAAGAAATATTGTATATATTTTACATCAACGGATGCGCACGCTGTACTACACCAAGAATGTCCAACGGAGGGGAGAACAATTTAAGCAGACTACCGGACTTGACCGCGAAGCGAAATTGTTTTTTTTTCATTATATTCGGTTGACGCGGAGCACGTTTTACTGCTACAAATATTATAATACGCGCCAACTGCGTACAGTGAAACATAAACTCCGGCCCGAACATGATCGGAGTGTATCCGTTTTCTGTAGGGTTTTTTTTTTCCCTCCCATCTCCGGGTAACAAAACGCAGGTTAGCGTTCCGCTACCGTATGAATTATATATACAGCGGTCGTCGACGGTAAGAATGCGTATTTTTGAGTTTTTTTTTTCCACCCCAAACTTCGGGTAGCCACGTTACTCAAATTACTTGAGGTGTAACGTAGGTATATATACCTATAGGTAGTCCGGGTGGCTGTAACACTAATACAGATTAGTTACAGTATGCTACGCGTTGCACGAAACAATTATCTTTTCGTTTTGTTTACTGACGGTAAACGATTTGTAAACAAAATTTACAAAACCGAGAATTGAACCCTATCAGTGTCGAATTATTATAATAGTACGTTTTAATGTGTGATCCGATGTTTACGTGGTTCGAACTATTACGGTTGTTCGCGGTTTAGACCTAGCGTAAAGTAGTCATAGATAATGAATAGTGCCCACTATTGTATCGCGTACCATTTCTTACGTCTAAATATAATGTATAAAATATCGATCGTGCAGCAGACGTGATATGAACACATCGTCGTTGCGTCTCCGCCTATATCGATTAAGCGCACGCAGTAAATATCGTCGGTAGCGATGGCGGCCATTTTTTTTTCGACTTTTATTTTGTTTGACCAAAACCTTGAGATTAACTCGAGATAACTGTGCTCGAAAAGATGATAAAGCGATAGGCAGATGTCCACGGGACCGATTAAAAACTTCTCATTTGTCGAATTAATTTGTTTTTATTTTTTATCAAGATTACATTCCCGTTGCAGATTATGTATTTCGTGTACTCTCGCGCCAATGGAATCGTTTTGGAAAAGTATTGAAATGAATGATTAACGAATTAAGAAAAAGAAATAAAAATATTAAACTCCGAATAAAACTTTGTATACCAAATATAAAAGCCGAAATTTAACTACATACTGAGTGGCCTGATGAATAGGCAATAATGTTTGAACGATTGGCAACCGCTTTTCATCGTTGTTACGATAATATAAAATTATGTCTAAATATTGGCTTTTCGATAAGAAAATACCGAATTCGGTAGTTTGTATACATTAGGTGTGGTTTTAGACATAAAATATAGTTTAAATATATTAATTTCGACTTGGTATATTTGAACAGAACACGCGCAAGCAAATAATACACACGCTTTATCGAACACGGAAATAAACTTCCAATACGCTAGTGTACACGTATATAGCCAGTTAATAAACGAGTATCATCATAATATTATCTGAAGTTCGAATTTCACGAAAAAATATAACGGAAAAGAAAACATTCTAATGAAAAGGAACGCACATTATATGAACGTTGGGTAAACTTCACACCGAGTATACTGTGTATTTATACACTGTAGGCAAGTACATAATATAATGTTATCGTCCATCCACACCGATCCGCGGACGGAGTGTTGAGTACGTCTATGCCACTACTGTGTACCAGTGTGATAACAGTGTGCGTAGAAAATTCGACATCTCGAAAGTTTGACAGGCGTTCAATATTACTTAATAAATTAAATTCGATTGAAACAGTGAAAACATGAGGAGAAAACTTTTCCGTGGCGATTCGACAACGATTAAACAATATTATGTGCATGAACCTATTCAATTACTTAATAAACTAGTGTTTTAGTTAGTAGGTCCATGATAATATACGTGTCTTCAGTATCGATTCTGAGACAAACATCGCACGTTTAAATACAGGGAGCCGACGGACGCAAGGTGTACGTTGCTAGTTTCCGATAATCTTCCAAAAACGCATACGAATAATATAACTACACGGGACGAACAGTGAGATTAAACCGGCATATGGTCAATCTATTTATATAAAAATGTAGGTGTTTTCCAAACCATGCGTACCGTCTCCATGCGGTTTTACCAAGAGTGGCTGTGTACAGTAAAAAACAAAATATAACTGTTTTTGTACTTCGAAAGACTTAATAAGATAAGTAACGAACACGCGTGCTGCAATGTGCGTCGTCAAATCGATTTCCTAGCAGGTGAACATTATTATATAATATAGGTAAGTGAGTAATGTGTGCGCGTGGATGTATAGACGTTTTTATTTTTCATTGTAAAACCATGTTATAATAGTTTAGTTGAAATCACAATTGTGTACACGTCATCCCAACCTGTCCGAGCAAAAAAAGGGTTATAATTATAAAACATTGCAATGTAAAACCTAAAGTTTAGGTCATGACCCGTGATAACTTCATCAGTAATGTCGTACCGTTGATTTAAACCCCCGTTAAGCGCCCGTTCGACTTAACAATTGGAAACGTCACGTGGCGAGGGAAGACCGAAAAACGTTAGTTTTTCGCACACACCGTATAATTACAAAATAATACTAGATCGTATCACACAAATCGCGTACCTATTGCGAACGGGAAATCGCATTGAAATAATGATAGTTTTTTTTTTTCTCCCCCTTTTCATCGTAGAAATACTTTTTATAAAAACGTATATTACTACATAGTACGAAGACGGAGAAAAACATGGGAGGAATCTACACGTTTGTGTTATTACGAAAATAGCTTACAAACAACTATATTATACACCACCACGTAGCAGCAGCAGTAAACTGATCTGATAGAAACGCTCTCGCGTGTTTATGCTGCGTAAAGGTATTTCCTGTTCGGTGGTATAAGAGAAGATATAATAACATAATTTGTTGATCGGACGATTCTGTTTTTTCCACCCATTTTTTTTAACGGGTTTTCGGATAATAATCTTTGCACATAGTGAAAATCGTGGTTATATTATAAAATTGTTATATTGCCCGCGAGACATAGTTCGATTAGAGGTTTTTATAAAAGAAAAAAATGTATATACATTAACTGTCAATAAAGCCGAAAAAATTAATACACTTATTGTGCAAAGAAAATCTTATGAACACAACCGATTTAAAAACGAGGGCGCGATAGATGTTACATTTTGAAGCTCTCTGTTTGGTTTATACATTTTGCAGCAATATATAAACTCACCTTATGATATCGAGCGCCCAAGTTGAATTAAACGTTTCGAATATTGTTCAAACGTCTTATCGCAAGTCAGTTTAAAACTAAACAAATGTCTACTCGTATGTACTATTATTACATGTACATTCTGTGCAAAATCAAGCGACGGCCGAGACGAAAAAAACCAAAAAAACCAATAGCTCATATCGGAGGAAACGACATTTGACTATTACACATGTTTTAAGTGGCGAAAAACCTATGTGATTATATAAATACATACTATTGGTATTGGTATGTACCGATGACTCGGTGGTTCACCGCCATGTAATCTCCCAACGATAATATACTAATTAAAACATAAATATTTAATAAACGACGTGTACCTACGCGTTTATTATATATACGACGACCGAATAAATTAGTTTTTGGAAACGTAATAATATTATACATAATGGTTTTCGGTATAATTCTTGAGGCCCCGGGACTTGGCAAAGAATACCTAGCACATACCGCATGCACGTTTTAATACATCGTTTTAATATACATACACGCGCATACATATATGTATATACGTTCATGGATTGCGTTTGTGTGAACTAGTTTTTGTGCATGCTACTCGTTTTCGCGGGGCAAGAGGGTGGGTACCGTCTCGCGCTGATTAGTCATTTTACTATTATACGATCTAATACGTACAATAATGTAGTACATTTTATCGTTTAGCCTCCGCGGCAATAATCTCCGTTCTTCCGACCTCTTATACCTCTACTGTCTCTCTCGGACCGTATATCATTATATATTTCTGCGAGAACACGATAATATTTAATGTGGTATTTATTTTGTTTCACTAAGTAACAAATGATCGCGCTCGCACTCTTATAGTACGTACTGTATAGCGTTGCGAACGGTGGAAAAGTTACTTAAATTAATACGATGCGTATTATAATGTGTTTTGAAAAAGATTTTTCGTGAAAAATTGAAATCAATGGGGACGCGGCGTACACACGCTTTATCACTGAAGAGGCGATTTTTTTTTTCGTCGTGTTAATGAGTATCTATATTTTTCATATAAATATCGCATACGCACACGGGACTTCTCGACGTGAGGTCAGACGTGATTATCTTCTAAATTGTGTGAGCGCGCCCCACACACACGCGCGCGCGCGCACAAACTAACACACGCACGTACAAATCCTGCGGCGCGATTTATCTCGACGCGTTATTATAATATTATTATATCGTCGTTATACGCGGTAGAGGTCAATAATATATACGAATAATAATAATAATAATAATAATAATATACGCCTCCGCTGTCTAAAAGAATAAAAAATATATATATTACCAATGCAGCGTCCGAAATGCTTCCTTCTCTCTCTCTCTCTCTCTCTCTTTCTCTCCCGGGTAAACGTACGATGTACACATGCAGAGAGAATACGACAGTATAAAAGTGCCGATTTCACAAATATTACACGTACGCAAATAATATATTATTACATTGTCGAACGCAACAGACGCTATTTTATCGTATAACGGATGGCGATAAATGTGTTCAAGGAAAATGTCCAATAAAAATATACGTATTATATCGTATATTATTGCCGTATCATACAGAAAATTATTACCCGCACGACGGATTTTGTTGTTGTTGTACAGTTGTGCAGTTTTGCTGTTGTAGAATTTGAATAAAATCGATTTAATATCATAGTACACCAACGTGTGTACGTAGATAAATAATACACGTGCGACGGAATTTTTCATGACCGATGTATTATACCTTAACCGCTGTGTAATGCTATTTATTACAAGTCATTCATGTTTTTGTATGTGCGGCGTGTGTGTGTATGTGTGTGTTTATACTAGTGCGTGTGTACAAGCAAGCCTATTCGTTACGATTTAAAAAGCCTCTTAAAAATTTAAGCGTTTGCGAATTAATATAGTTCGACTAATCTTTTATGCAGGTATAAAAATAATTATTCACGAAGTAATTTCTTTTCGGATTAAAATTATTATAATTTAATAAGAAATCATAATAAGTGTGCAGTGTGTATATTATACACTGCTCAATTTATTCATCTTGCTATTTCATAATGACTTTTTAAAATTATACGTTCTACTGCTGAGAATCTTATTATTATTGTAATTTTTTTTTTTTTTATTGCAATTACAATTGTACATATAACTGTAAATAAAATAATAGCATGAGATGAAATAATATTTTGTGTTATTGTTATTCCTATATTTCGACAAGGAAGGCATACATAGATAGGTAGTTCGTTTAAGGTAAACCGATTTAACGATGTTTTGTATAGGGTCTAAATGACTTTAGTTTTACATTAAAAAAAAAAAAATAAATAAATAAAAAAATCAATATAAAGTATTAAAATTGTGTAAGATTCCATAAATATAATACAAAAGGAAATTCTACAAAATAATTAAAACAAGATGGTTTATTTTATTATTGTTCAATATCACTGCTATATAATAGCAGCGATATACTTTTATATATTATAAACATTTGATGATATATAATTAAGGAAAAAATAGATTTTATTGAGAAGAACGTATAATTTTTCATTCAGACCGTTTTATGTACCGCGAATGCGTATAGATACGAATCCGGTTTTATACCATCCGTAACCAGTTTGGTGTGGTTTAGGTGCCCATGTACACGATTGTCACGCGGCATTTTCTACGTTTCAGCGGAAAATTGTTGATTTTGTTATACGTACCGAAAACGAAAACACGTGAACACACGCGTGCAGTACTCTCGCGATATTTCGAATGAGGATAAATGAAACGGAATGCGATACGTTAGACGGCTTATTGCGCGGAGAAAAAAACCTATTGGTCAAGTGAAAAGATCATAATAAATATATATATATGTATATATAAAGTTCGGGGGGACCTTGTACTATACATTAGGTGTGTCTATATAAAAAGGAGGCGAGAAAAGTGTATCGATAAATCAAAGAGAGAGAAAAAAACGGTTCTGCTCTATCCGGTCGTGCTTTATCCGACGACGACGACACGAAGACGCGTCGAGTCGATAAATACTATTTGGCACTTAATTCGACTGGTTTATAACACCTCCGACGACGACGGTAGATAGTATAACGTGTCTAAAACGTACTAATGGACTTTTGCGCGCACATTGCCAGTCTTGTCTCGGACAGAAGAGAGAGAGAAAGAGTGTAAATGAGCAGGGAAGGATGATGCTCGGACGTATTATACTGTATATACAAGTAAAATAATACATATTATTTACTAAAAAATCTATACATGGACGACAAGTGAAGCGGGGGTGGACCAGCACATTAGTCGAGTTAATGTGTGTTTGACATCATCAATGTGTATATATTGAGAGAGAGAGAGATTATATTAAGTGTATATACAACGACGAGGACGACTTCGACGACGACGACGACGACGACGTGACAGACGAAAACAAATAAAACGTATGCATTTCGCCCCACACACATATGGATACATGTGATCTGATATCGATATATACACATGAGTGTGTGTGTGCGTGTGTATGTTTATGTATATTAATGCGTGCATATATTATTAAATATACAATACTGAGACACGGGGCGAATGTTCAAACCAGAGAAATATTTGAACGGTTCTCACATTTTACTGTCTCTTTTATATTAATTTGAAATTATTTAAAAACTACTAAATTCAGCCATAGATTTTTTAGATCACCGTTCCTTACGTGCGTTTCGTAAAGATATAGTACAAAAACATTAAAGCGTACTTACATTCGTCTCCCCCCCCCTCGTACATAATATACCCCGTATATTAGTAATAAACGTGTTACGCATCACATGCACGGAATGGCCCACAATTAAACGAACAACTTTAAGCCGTATAGACTGTACTAAACGTTTTCATAACTTTGTGAGACACCCTGTATATGTTATATGTTTACTGGGCATACGGGTATGCTTTATGCATACAACGCATACGAATGTGAGTGCGCGCAGATTTTCTAATATTACCCAACTGTAGACGCAAGCACTCTGTATATGTGCGTTAGTTTGTGAGTTTCGTCGACCGCAATTAATTGCCAGATAGGTCCGTATACGCGTATATGCTTCGAAACGCACCGCAATCACACTTTTCGTAGGAATCCGCATACACCGTAAACAAACAATATACGCTTTCCCACACATAAATACGTACACACTGCGCGTATAACGGACGAGTCTAGGTTTGTCGCGTATCTCCTCGTAGGACGGTAAATCATTCTGCTATTTGTAGTACTTACCTGAAACAAATAAGACGAAAAATAGTTAGTGATTTACCAATGGAAAAATAATGGTAATAATAACAATATAAATAAACAACTTTGATGTTACAACGACGGTACACACGATAGATCATTTCGCGAGAAGAAACGGATGAAATCCGTGGATTAAATACGAACATAAAATCACTTTTGCAGGCAAGGATAACAAACGGGTCGCGGTCTTTGACGAACGGGTGGCTAATTGCGTCCCGCGGGAAAAATTTCTTCTGAATTGCGGCCTGAGTTTTTTTGAAGTCCATACGAATTGCGGTCTGATTTTTTTTTGGGCTATATACGAATTGTGGCCCGAATTTTAAAATTAAATTAATTTAAATATGTAAATTTAAATTTAAAAAGCTTGATTTTTATTTAAACATTTTGGCACTGGTAAAAACATATATGATATTTTTTAAGGTTAAAAAGTTTTTTTTTATTAACAAATTTCAGTACTGGTAAAGATGTATTTGATATTTATTGAGGTTAAAAATATTAGTATAATTTAGTAAAATTTTTAGGTATTATGGCACTGGTAAAAAATTGTATGATGTATAAATTCAAATTTGTCAATTTGGTTTTCTTTTAACCCTATCATAGCATTTCTAATAAATGTTTCTTTTTCAATTATATTTGTTCCACGAGTATTTAAGTGAGTGCTTCTTAATTTTATATAGGTATCCTTCTGTACATTTTTCAGAATATCGATAAGTACAAAAATATTAGGATGAGCACTGTAGAACAAAGCGTTGAATTTCGAATGAAAAGCCTCGCTAAATATTTTATCAGTCAAGATTAAATTATCTAGAATTAGAAAACCCGGGCCGTAACTCGTCTGTACCCAAAATAAATTCGGGCCGCAATTCGGATCAGACCTTTTTTTGTTGATATCTTTGGGATGCAACTAGTATGGAGATTGACGAACTACTCCTGGTCTTGTTGTCCCGTGCTAGTAGTTCACAACGAAATCGTCGAAAACCGTTTTCGGAAAATTAAAAAAAAAAAAAAACAAGGAAATAGCGCTGTTCGAGAGTCCAATATATATATATATATCGTTATAATACAGTACGGCCGAGTAAAACGATATAATAAATAGCCGCAGGCATACATTAATATACACCATGCGTGATGCTCTCTTCGCAGCAACGGTCACCTGCACGCGGCATTGTCTTTTTTTTTTTTTTACACGCGTGCACTGCCTCCGACGCAAATCGAATTCCTGTATTATATATATCATGAGCACGGCGGTGATGACCTTTCACACCCTCGGACGCCTGTACCCGTACCCATATACGTATACAGCTTTCAATCAGTCGATGAAGAATAATGGAAATAAAAGTAATAATAACAACACCAACAAGGAGAAGGATGCACACGGGGAGAATCGTATGCACGCGCGCAGGGGTTAATGGGTTGCACTCGGTTGGTGGTAGGTAATAATCGTGTGTACATCGTACGTCGCGTATACAGTGGACAGCGTTAGCAGCAGCAGAGGTGATGGCTATTGATCACCGTGTGTTATATACGATTAAAATATTATTGTTGCACACGGATCGCTGCGGCTGCAACACCCGCACAATAACATAATAAAAATAAATAACCTCTCCCCGGCACTCGGGATATCGTAGGGTACACCGTCAGTCGCGACGTCTCGGAATTCGAAAATCGAACAATAAAACGTAATAATGGTAAAAGGTGAACGTAATCCGTGCCGAGCGCATCGTGGAGAAAGAAAAAAAAAGAACTTAATTTTCTGTCACAGACACTAATTTTAACACATCGCGAAGGGGTGTGCGCATGTGTGATGCGTCGTTAAATTACTTCGAGTATGTATTATTGTACACGTTCTCGTAATGGGTTTTCGTGCGGCCATGGTCGTCCATCAAAACACACGCTGCGTTATTATTATTATTATTATTATTTTTATTATTATTATCGTATATCGTAATCGTCCGCCGCCGTTAGCCAACTTTTATAACCATTACACTGCGTAATAATGCATGCACAGGGCTCGAAACATGTCAACGGTGTCGGACGTATGGGGCACGAGAGGGAGGAGAAGATACTTAGGACTGGTGAGGCTACGGCAGTGCGGTGTACACACTGGAATACGTTATTGGTATACGAGCCAGACGGTTTGATATTTTTAATACGTGATTATGATAATTCGATATCGAATCCTCGAGACACCGCACTCGCTTGATGCGCCCGAACATTAGAATATGTGACGGCGTCGTAAGTGCGGTTGAACGAGCCGAAGACGATCGCTGACGAGTAAGACCCTTCGGTCTTTCGGATACTTCGCGTCCGAACCGTATCGAATTCACCTGCTGCCGGGATAAGTGTCTGCCGGGCCGGTTGAAAAACGCTGCGCGTTACGCGGTCATCGTAAACGTTGTTGGAAACATATACGTACAAATACGACGAACCTAATGTGTATCAGTTTAAGTGCAGCTTCTCACTTGAATATTATACTGTTGCATGCACGCGTACGTAAATATACGCGCAGTATGTATATAGGTACACGGCCTCTGCGTATGTCGTGACCGGCGAGATGATTAATATCAATAAGGCTGCGGGTAACGCTAACCTGATCCTGTATACGCGCTGCGGCACACACGCACGCACACACTAGGCAACGACGGCATAGCTGAAGAATCTGTACCACAAAACGAGATAAAAAATAAAATAAAATAAAAATACCAGACCAATAGGTTTGCTGCAACGGTTAAGAGACGACGAACTTTTAAAACTATATTTATATATATATATATATATATATAAAGAGTAAAAATGAACATCAATAAGAGCATTGTTTTATTGTTTATATACGGTCGTCGTTCGACGAGGCTGCAATTGTTTTACGCGAAAACATTTATGTTGGAAGAAAGTAATTTGTTTTCATTAAAAATAAAATTACTTCTATAGACGACCGCTTTCGAAACGCGCGATCGTATTATTTCAGGCTATCACAAAGTTTACTTGACTTATTGTTTAATTTACTTTTTTATTTTTCATCCGCCCCTACACCTCTCATATGCACACCACTCACTATTCACGTCAAACCGATTATACTACTGCACTTTCGAGTGTTCATTTCATTTTCATAATTTCGAAAAAGTTTTTCCTCTCGTCCTTATTTTATACCTTTATCGCTTCTATCTTTCTTACATTCTATCATCGCCTTAGTCCCGCGTGTTCATATGCACATATATTATTACACGCAATTGAACTTCGGTACGATACGACGACGACGTTTGAGGGCATTTTTTTTTTATGACCGTAAAGAAACGCATATAGATCCGAGGGAAGCGGGATAAAGTATTGATTTCGACAAAGAGTAATTATAATCGAGAAAGATATTAAACGAGAACGAATGGCATTCCAGCACCGCATGTCGTTTGTTGAAATCATAAAATATACTCTTAATAAAAATAAACATCAAACCGTAAATATCCTAAAAATATTTGAATTCTACGTTTATATAATTTTCCATCCTCAACCCGTGCGATATTTAGTTTGTTGTTTTGGGTATTGTTTTGATAATATACTCGTATGTATATGGTTTTTTTTTTTTTTTTTAACGACGAAACAACGATTGCAGTTAACTTTTTATACAGTGGCTCGTAATGCTGTTGGCCACTGTTGGTGTTGGCGATTTATTACATTATTCGATCTTGTTTTACATAGAAAAATGTTTTCCGCGTGTCGGATAGACACGAGGAGTACGCGACCAGAGAAAGCATCGAAGCATTGTCGCGTCGCGTATAATACGGACCTAAATAATACAATACATATACGTAGTATTATAATATTTTTCCCTCTACTTTTGATTACAATTGCTATTACTTTGATTCCTTTCCGCGTAGTACGCGAACAAGAATATTATTGTGTGAGACGTCATATTTTCGAAAGTTTTACGTAGGCATGTTTTACAATTCTTTTTGCGAGTACATATGTTTTACGAATCGTAACGCGGTGTAGCGCTGTATTATCGGTGAACAACAGCGATTATTATTATAACTAGACGGCGTGCGTGCTTCTACATATAGAAAAGGATATCGCGCAGCGTTTTTTAGAAATTTTGACTCATTTCACGGCCCGTGCCGTTATTTAATAGCGGTTGATTTTTACGATGAGCCGGTAACGACGGCTAATGAGATATTTTTGTTTTTCGGAAATTATTATTACCGTAATAACGAGTGCGCGCAGACGACGACGTCGCCGACAAGGCCGACGGTGGTGGTTGCACGACGACCAGCTGATCGACTCAAACAAAATGTGGCCGCCACCGTTCACAGAGATATTCTAAATCGCGTAGAACTATTTACTTTTTTTTTTGCTCAACGCTAGTTTTAAAAAAAAATTTCTGTTGCCTCCATAACACGTATCTAATCATTTCTTGAACGCATACAATACTAAAGAATTAAATATTATACACAAAAATTAAATATATTTGTAAATATCATGAAATAAATACTAATACCAATAAACGCGTATGTAATACATTTAGCATACGCTTCGCCTTCGATTAACAACAATAATTTTATATAATTTTACGACAGAGGATGTTAAGTTGTTTGTATGTAGTAACTGTACGGGTATTTGTAATTGGACGAAAACGAAAAGTTGTTTTTAAGATTTCATTATAGACTTTGGTTCGACTTGCGAATGTGTGCAATTGTTATAGGGGAGAGGGGAGGAAGATATATCAGCCCGTTAAGTTGTTTGCGCTTACGGTACCAGTTTCTATAAGATCTCCACCGTGATAAATATTATGTTAAATATGGTTGCTTGTCTAAATTTAAATACGCTGGTTTCATAAATAACAGAAAGTGCGAAAAAATAAAATACACTATTTATAATAAATAGTGATAAATAGTGATTAGTCAGAGATTAATTATTAATCTCTGACATTATGTAAATAGGGTTCAAACGATGGACGAGAAAAATAAGTAATTTTAGTAGTAATGTGTAGTGTAGTCGAAAAAGAAGAAATAAGTAAGTGCACGAAACTTTACTCATGACGATTGAAGGTAATGCACGGGGTCGCAATCCGGTTAAAGGCGATACGAAAATAGGTGTGATGCAATAAAAAGGCGATACGATAATTTAGTGCACTTTTCAACGCTATTATATAATACTCGTATTAATGCTGGTGTAGGTACACATTTTTCTTCGTGCTAGTCGGTTTTTTTCTCTTTACCTTGCAGACAACCTAAATACGAGTATGAGAATATTTGACGTTTACGTGAATACAATTTACGTATGCATAGATGTATACAGCGCACTCTTACCTTAGAAAAAAATAAAAAATCGTTTTTAAACGCGAGCTTGTCAAATTTTTATTTGATATGCGGTGAAATGCGATTTTCATATTACATGCGGAAAAATCCGTAACGAAATATTATTACTGTATTTGTGCTTCGCAGTGTTGTCGGATAATAATATGAAGAACATTCATCAGAAGGTTTGAAATTTTCATAAATATAATTTCATTATCTCTCTGTTAGATGGAATTTTAAAAAAAATAAAAAACAAACTAAAATAATACAATTATTATTATTATTATTATTAAGGGTTCGTATTTAAATACCACAGACGTCTGATAATAGTCGCAAAGGCTTTCAAAGTAAATAAGGTGAATTATGCGCAAACGACGAGCATAACGTTTTTTTTTTCCGTACAAACGATGGGTTCATATTGAACACAACACCAGAGGAGCAAATAAAAATCTACTTATATACAATATAATACAATATAAAGTACAACGTAACGTGTAATCGGATTGGTCCGCAAAACGGTGATGATGGTATATTCTTTTCTGCGTAACGACGAACGGTTGTGGATTCGCGACAACGTTGAAAGGTATTCATTTGGACATAATGCAACAACATGGTAAATATAAATAATACGATGATTATAAGACCATAACAAAGTTAACGGCTGGTATATATTTATGTGTATAGTTCCTAACCTGAATGCATAGATATAATGCGACGAAAACGAATCGTACACGTGTATGAGTATTACATTTATGTAAATACATATGAATAAGTTGAATTCAAAAAAGAATATTGGATAAATAAACGCCATTATTTTTTAAGTAGATTATGAGATAAACCTAGACCGCGTACGTAGTGACGTTGACGACCGCGACGAAGACTTTGTGAGCACTGTTTGTTTTTAATTTAGAAAAAGCAAACGCTCAAAACTCGTAACAAGTTTTTAAGTGTATTAACAACGTACTCTCCCCCCTCCGACCTCCATGTCAAACGTGCACACTTGAAGTGAGCTGCTTTGACGTACGAAGTAACATTATATTTGTATTTGGATTATTATATACTCTTATGTTGGAAAAGGGAAAAGGGTTGGCCCCGAACTCTAAGCGTGGGGAGGGCCCCATGTTTCTATACCGACAGTCGGTTCAATAATATAATGATAACAAGCACAAATATTATTTCAATATTCTCTACATTTTGACTGCTGAAACCGGTCAGATATATTATGTGGTATTATAATGTAATAATCAGAATAGTGATAATAATAAGTATGTAATAACATTTGGGTCGCGATCGAATCCGAGTGCTTCATCATCGTCAGTGTATCTTTAGAATTTCTACGCATTTTTTCGGTACAACCACCCCCGATGCTTGATGCGTTACGAGGAGAAACGGATTTTTGTTACACGTACACAAAATCGATCGCACAATACGCGTTCGGTACACACGTGCATACCATATGCATCGCACCGGACGGCGGACAATCGTGTTGGCTATTATGTCGTTGTTGCACACTCGGACGAATATCATGTTATGTACGTGGATTTGTTGCGTAACGCGCCACCCGAAACCCTTGGAACGCGTTTTTACCCCACAAATGTGTGCACGTCGTCCCACAGACCGGCTCGTGTTTTTCAACAACACGCACGTAAGTGTGAGCATGTGCGTGTAACGGACATACATATTAAGTGTATTAAGTATGTTGTACGTTGTATTTGCGTAAAACTATACCGCAGAAGTGCACCCCTGTGTACATCATTGTAAAATGCAGCGGTGCATGCGTGCAACGCAGAAGTACTATTTAAAATCTACATAATGCACAAGCTACGGTGAATAATAACATGTACAAGACAACAAAAAAAAACCGTACACAATGCACAGGTCGTATTGTAACAGGTAGTGAAATGTCATGGCGATAAGTTCACGGGGGTTGGGAGGAGTTTAGATGAAAATAATATTTGGACTTCTGCAGTTGCCGTACACGACGCGACGAGGCTGCTGCAGTTGTCCACACGTTTTGCACGCACCATATACACATATATACCATATAATATACCAACTACTTCTCGTTTACAGCGCAACGCGTATTACACACTCGTACACTACACGCTGCACTCCACACCACGCGTGTTCGAAGGATATGAGGTATTGTCGTGATATTGTTAAGTATTTTTTTTTTTTTTATTTTTTTTTCATTTTTTCATTTTCCCGTTTCGCAGGGGCGCCGAATACCCCATTGTGTGCGAGTGTGTGCATTATATACGTGTACTATAATAACGCGTATGTGTAGTGTGGCGTGTGACGACGGCCACGTCGACGAACACTGTCGACACCACTCGAAGCGAGTTTTTTTTTTTTTTTCCCCACTACACGTAGCCCACAACGCGGTAGGGAAGATGAAAAACAAAAGGATTCGCGCGACTAATGAATATTATACACGCGTATAACTGTTGTTGAAAATGTTCGCTGTTCGGCGTCCGCTAACCGACCGACTTTAATTAAATTTTTACACGACGAGCGGTTGGAGAATGAATAAAAATATACCGTCCCGATCGGTTATCGATTGAACGCGTAAACATTATGATAACATTCGTGAAACGCGTCGAAGAAATTAATAAATACGGTATAGACCTATTGAATAATAGAAATACCATCGTACGCAGTGCTGTGAGTTCGTGCATTTGCGTACCCTCCGAGAAATAAAAACGTGAAAGACCAGTGGAGTTATTCGGTTATTTCTCTGACGCGCCAAAAATCTAGACAGCGGGATAGGAAAATGCACTGCTGATCGGGAACTTTAGGACTACAACCCCTGTGCCTGTAGCGCATTGAAACTTATTTAATAGAAACGGGAGAAATACGCTGACTGGAAAAACGCTCCGTGGGCGAAACACATTACAGTACACAGCTTTTCTATATCGAAACGCAAAGGAAAATACACATCGGTCGCCGTTCAAATGCGGTTTTGCTCGGTCCATGATGCCGGGAAGAGAAGAAGAAATAAATTTTTTCAATAACAACGCGTTTTTATAATGTATGTACCGTAATAGTATGTAGGTACTGCCGCGGCACTTGAATTATGTAACCTATTATCGTGATGGACGATACGGTTGATAAGTTTTATTATTAATACTATTATTGTTATTATTATTAGTATATATATTATTATTTTTTATATATATATATATATTTTAATTTCAGCTGCGTTGTGAGGAGGAAGCAAGCGGTTATCGAACTGCACGCGGGACCGTGTTGTCGCACCGAACAGAATATTTCCCTCCGACCATAATACTTGTATACTTGCGCGTATCGTATCACGAATATATTTTTTAAACGATTTTTTTCTTCTATCGCTCGCGTGGACATATACGTATACACGTGTAGTGTATGTAGATGACGAGTCCAGCGCGTGTGTGGGTTTATAGTTTGGTGTGAAACACATAATTTTATGTAAAAAGTACGTCACACGTCGTCGACGAAGAAGAATTTTCATAGGCACGACACATATCCTCGTCGTGTTCGATGCAACGGACGAATTTTTTTTCCGCACGATTTAACGCGCGCCACGTCGGTTGATTCGCACGGACACGTTTTTTATTCCTTTACTTTTTTTTCCCTATCAATTTTACCGCGACTTTCACGTACATATCAAAATAGTATGTGTAGTGTGTGTACCCAACCTACATTATACGAGTATTATATCCGAGTAACGCGTGTGCTTACGATACACATCGACGAAAGACGACGACGCGAGACCATTATTTTTTGTTCTTATTTATCTCTCGTCCTATATCTCAATAATGAATACATACATGCCATCAAAGAGTCTTGCGTATGCTATTCGAATTTTAGAATTTTTTTTTTTTTAATCAAAAAATACCACGCTATACGATCGACCCGAAATTTATGCTTGCGTTAAACGAATGGGGTAGTTATCAGTGATTTTATTTTTTTTATTCTCGTCGACCGCTCGCTGTTCTCTTAGAAATTTATCACACTGCTGAGTACTAATAATATACACGGCTGGCGACGTGTATTATAAACTATTTCGTCCTCCGGAACACACGATAATTCATGAACAAATTAATCTTTTTCTAAGACGTAGTTTAACATTATTTTGTCTTTCTTTACCGATCTTCAATTTAATTGGGACCAACTCATCAACTCTAAGCACGCTAATTTACTATTATTATTTACAAAAAAAAAAAAAAAAAACGACGGTCAACTTTGATAGGATCTTCCAGTTTTTATACATTCATTACCTATATTTTACAGTTTAGCGTAATATTTTGTTTAATAATGTCATTAAACTTTATGTGCGTATACTGTACAAAAATAACACGGAAATCGCGTACACCATGGACGCCGTTTCCGTTCAGATACAAAATATGTCCGATTCTACATTACAAGCGATGGATTTGTGATACTGCAGCTATACCTACTCGAAAATAATTCCGTTCTTGTTTATGGTTAGTGTTTTTTTTTTTTTTTTAAAAAACATCGTGTAAATCGAAAACCATGCATGTCGTTTTTGTTCATATGCGCTCGCACGGGGGAAAAACGGCAGCGGTCGCCGTCGTAAAAATCTTTTGTTGTCGATCCGTCGTTTATGTACATACATAGAAACGGTTTTTATCTCCGACGTAATAATTGTTGTATTCTATATTACTGGCACATGTACACACGTATACGTATGTATGTTCGTATATATAAGTGTGTGTAAATACAAGCGCGCGACAGCAGTCATATATATGTATAGATAGTGCGTATTTACAAATAGGTACAATCGTATGCAAATTTTCGATTTTCCCTTTTTAACATTTTTTAAACATATATTTCAAAAGCGTTCATATACAAATTAAAGTGGATTCTTTGAATTTATGACAACGCTTAATGTATAAAATATATTTATACATAATAAAACGGGCCTCGTCCATTGTTGTTGTAATTGTCCAATTATTCATGTATATACTTTATTATACAAATCCTGTTTCTCTTTTCGTTGTGGGCGGCGGCGGCGGCGACGGTTTTATATTATAATTGTAATACTACTATGCACACAAATATATAAATACATATGGATGTATGTATATATACGCACACGAATTGACCGGAATCCGAACTAAAAAAATATAAAAATGAACGAACACAAACACCTGTACACAGCATACGAGTATGCGTATATGAACGTCCGTTTATAGAAGTTTTGGTGGTCGCCAGCCGCGTGCGTATAACGCTATATTGTTGGATAAAAATATTTGTATTATTATTGTTACATATCATCATGTATACTTCACACGGTACAGAGAAGCGTATGCACACACATTTGAGTTCACGCGCAAGACGACGATGACGGCCAAATGGAAAGTTACAAGTATAAACTGATGTGTCTATACGAATGCACGATAAGTTAAACATTCATAGCTGGTGGTATAAATGCAGAAATACGCACAGATTTAACTCGTCCTAAGTTTTAGTCAGACTTTTTTCATAGATCGGACTGGAGTCGTAAAACAAAAATAAAACTTAAAAAAATAATTTGAACAGCTGTTTATTTTTTTACAAATACACCCGCGACGACTGAATAACGGTCAGTCGGTGTGTAATCAATGGTAATCGATTGGTTCATCTCTGCGTACGCGGTCGTATTAAATCTCATCGACTTTATAGAGACACACACATGTACGTATACAAATACGAATTTTACAGAAAATATTTTACTATTGTCGTAACCAGTGGATAACTGCTGAAATCGATCCGCACGCGGAATTAAAAAAGCTTTGAAAAAAAATGCCCCTTTTGCCCCGTCGGTCGCCCGAGAGTATACCGATATAGTAATATACGTATTGTGTACATGGGTACGCTGTATGCGAAATAATTATAAAATGACACCGGTGTTATCGACATTGAAATGCGTAGGTTATACGAGTACAAGGGACTGACAACCAGCAGAGTGTTTCGATTGAATCGAATGGAAATACGTATTATGAAGAGAGAAAAAAGATGTGAAAATGGTCAATTTTTCTAAACATAATATCTACGACCGTATAATAAATATTACAATAATGCATTCCTGAGAATGTCGTTTTACATGTTTAACGAACTACCATTGATATCTATGAGGCGGCGAAGGAAAAAAAGAAATACTTTTTATTTTACACGACAATGATATATTTATATGTGCGCGGCCGCGTGTTATCGTGGCAACACCATCATCATCGTCGTATATTGGTTTTTATAACATAAAATGATCATATATGCATACATAATAATATAATACGTAAAAGGAATTCGGACCCATACGACACACGTGAGTTTTATTTTTTTTTTTTCGTTCACAAAATTTTTTCCCGTCGTTGTTTATGATCGAAACACTAAGTGGAATACATTTTTGGTTTTTTGATTTTATTTTTTCTTCTCCTTTATTGGTGTTCCATAGCCACCGCCACCATCGCTGTTATTATTACAATATAACAGTACGCTGTGTAACGTTTACTGTATCGTTCCATCGGTTCGGTTCGTCTCATCCGATGGATTTAAATTACTTTAAAAATTAAAAAGTTACATTGTTATTGGACACGACTCGGAAAACCAGAAAATTCAATCCTACATAATATTTATGTATAAATACATAAATATAAGGTGGTATAGTGTAATACAAATGTATCAGCTGTTTTATATCTGTCACATGAAGCGAAACCGAGTTATGTTGAATGCATTGTTACACACGGAAAACACGGAAAATAACTACATAAATACATATGCAAACATGTTATTTTTGAGTTGCCGAAAAATGCGTTTACGTATGAATTCCCGCAACAGACGAGAACGGTCGAATTGATTTAATTTTTAAATTTCATGTATAATTGTTGTTGCAGTGATTACCGGGTCAACATTCATAACAAGGACATGACGACGACAGTAGCAGTATCCTCCGGTTAAACGAAAAAAAAAAACCGTAGGTAACAATATTACAATATTAGTGAACGTTAATAATATTTACCTGTCAAATGTGAAATACGCCATAAAAATACAAAAAAAATACAAAAATAATACATAACTATAAAAAAAAAGAATAACCCGAATTTCGCATTATTTATTGCGTTTAAAAAGTAAACCAAACACGACAACAAACGAACCATGAGCGACTTGCACATTACATTTTCAATAACGTTACGGAGTTTTGTGCTTTTTTTTTTTTTTTTGTGTCGTCGTATTATACCATAAGTTATAACTTGAGGAAAAAAATACGTTAGTCACTTTTTTGTGGGGATTCATGCAGTTCTCTAACTATATGTATGAAACTCGTTCGAGATTTAAGCCTTGTACTCATTATTTCATACCTGAACTTAAGATATCTTATTTCCTTTTACTGTTTGGTTTTTTTCTATGGCCGTGGTTAGGTGTCTTCTAATTTCAGGTGTAGCTATGCTAAAAGGTATAACTTATATTCAGGCGTTGGCTTAAGACAACCCGTTCTGATTCTAAAAGTATCAATCATTGCTACTGATAGATGTTTAACTTATAACTATTAGTTATATATTGAAAAATATCTCAAACGACAAACATGCAAAAAAATGTTTGCTCGGGCGTACACGGACGAATTTTTTATGTATTTAATGGCCAGGTTTATCCACGTTACAGTTCTTTTCCGTGAGGAAAGAATTCCTCCCGGTCGGCAGTAGGTTTTATATAATATTACCATTTCTCTACGGCCGAGTTTTCACATTTAATTAGTGAGATATAAATGAATTAACAAATATGAAAAAATAGAGTTTGTTATGTAAATGACCAGGAAAAAGACTTCTCGACTAATGAAGGATAGTACACGCATCACCCAGATCGTAGCTACTACCGACATCGAGAATCTCTTTTAAACGGTATCTATTTCTCTCTTTTACTCATGCTACCCCTTAAACATACGCACACACATACACACACAGATACACAAAGTACTATTTCCTTGTCATTGTCGTTTTCTCGGTCGACGATCGATCAACGCCAAACCCAAACATCAATCAAACTCCCCCCCCCCCCCCGCGCTATCTGTTCATCACCGGCCAAATCACTGTAAGCACCACCACCTCCAACTCCGTAAACGTATAAACACTGCCGGGTGTCAACAAGGATCCAAAGACGAAACGCGTGTCAAATGTTGTAAGTATTTTCTACAAAACTCAAATTGAACCGATTGTTTTGTGCCTCAATAAGTACAATAAAGGCCGCCGTTTTTCGAGTGTTATAGTTATATGCGGAAGGGAATAGTTGTAGTATGGACAATCCATGAAAAAGGCGAATAAACGATGAAATATAATGAACGCGGATTTGTAAGAATGAACAGTACGCATTATTATGACGCGAAACACAATTTTTTCCGAGTACAAAATCAGCAAATGCGCGTAAGCCACGACGACACCCAATACGATTATTTTTATTATTATTACTCCGACACGTTGCAGCAATATGTGTTTACGCGATTCGTCGTGGTAGACGGGAAAAAATCACATCTGGAATAAATCCAAATACATTAACGAGTTACCATATAGGATAAAAAAAAAAAAATCATCATAAGCTTTCAACTCGTTAGTTTTTTTTTATTTCATTTTATTATTATTATTATTATTATTCAACGTTTAACATCATGATCTATCACGTCTTGTTAACCTCACTCGTTAATTTAATAACAAATAAGTCCCGCGGAGTATTTTTTCATAATTTTTTCCATCTTCTTCAATTAAAACTGGTTGAAACATTAAGTTTTCGTCACACTTCCCTTGTAGAAATGCATAACGATGATACATGCACACATTATAAAAAAGATACTCGTTTCCCTTTAGGTGCTGAAAAACAGGCCTTGGCCGAAATGGTGAAATGCATATGCGTGTGACGCGTTAAATGAAAATGTCCAAGTGTAAATCCAAACATATTCTTATTCACTTTTTGAAATTTCTCGCACACCGACTATTTCAGTTATTACAATAATTTTATATATATATGCAATCGACAGGAATTCCGAATAGACTGTGTTCACGCGCTTATATATTCATAAATAATGGAATTTCATTAAATTTATATTTTAAACATATAACCTACAGTAAAATGAGTGCTAATTTCCACGGACATTGCAAATATTTTCCAGAGAATTTACACCAAACGGAACTATGCATTTTAAATGACGATACATATACATTTTACCTATAGCTTTTTTCCCTCTACCACCGATGGATAAAATGGCGAAAATTATTACTATACTACGTAAACACAACATTTCGCAGTATACTTCGGAATACCGTATAAAATATTATATTACAGTATGCACCCGGAGACCATAAAAAAATATATAATGTACACATTATCAAAAACATGATATTTATATTAAATTTTTAATTAAAACCTTTTGTCGATCGTTACCTACCCATAGTACATTTTTTTTTCATATTTTTTTTTTTTTTTTTTTTAAATATATAAAACGATTTTAGCCCGGCGGCAACGGTCGCGTGCACGGCTTCCACTACTCTGAGCTCGCTGTTTGTGCACATATGAGTTTTTATTTTTCATTACATTCAGCCCTCGAGAATACCATTTATGTATATATAAATGTACATACACATAACTACCTCTACCGCCCGACGGATAAATGTCGCATACGAACGAATTTATACCTATCTATCTATACCGACACGCGCGTGCATTTCGCCTCGTACGAAGTACACTTCTCACGTGCTCTACGCTCATCGTCATCGTTATTTTTATATATGCCCATGGGTAAGCCGTGAACTGTCTTTTGAATGACAAGTCGACGTGAAACACACCTCTGTGTTGGGATAAAAACGACAGTTTAATTACGTACAGAAGACGACTGAGCCAACGGAACACGTACTGAAAAAATAACGAAAAACGAATGACATGATGACGACGTGACCAAGCGCTTCGTTTATTTTTTGCGCGACGCTTCCGAAAGAACTTGCACCAGAAAATTAAAAAATTCGCGACATTGGGGAAAAAAACGAGATGATCTCATTCATCTCGACGTCGAGGAGTATATATTGTTTTCCGTTTTAAATCAAAATTGTCGTCACTCCGGACCGGTTCCGGATATGGTTTTGCGCACCAGTGGTTGCATAGTTTCTTCGTACGCATATCGTAGTTATCGTCTCGTCGCCTAAATCTTTATTAGGCGCTATGCAACATGTGTGTAGAAAATTACGATAGTAAAATAGCACAGCGAAGTAAAACGAACGTGAAGTTATTCAGTACAATTAAAGCGCAGTTGAAATGCGACGATAAAACGATGGTAATTCATGACATAATGATCGTGACAAAATAATATTCTACGCAATTGTTTAGAGTTTTACGTATAAAAAGTATTATGTATACGCACATACAAACGGTGGAAAACTGACTAATGTGTCGCGCACGCGTCCGGAGACGAGATCGGAGTGACGAGTTAAACCGAATCCTCTGTAATCCATTAACTTTATTCACGTTGTTGCTCTGTGACACCCCTTTCCGTACATATAATATGCGTGTACATCTCTCAAACGAATTCTCGAAATAAGAAAAACAAAATATATAAAAAAAAACACCGAATGATTTTCCGAGCCGGTGGTATAAACCTCTGGCAACTGTTCAACCACAGTTGCCATCGCTTTTACATTTTTATTTGTTTTATATTCTCGGGCCAACGTTTATTATTAAATCGGTTGTTATCCCGTTTCACTAACGCAAGCACCCATATGTGCGTATACAAATACTGACACGCGCAGCTGGACGAAAAATCAAACATAATTTACCAACGGTGAAGTATATATCGTTGCAAAGTTCGTTTAGCCGTTAATATCTCAGCGCGCGAAAATAAAACTAATCGTGTGCCGTCATCACCGAACTGTTTTTTTCCCTTTTTCGCACGGGGTGCGTCTGATCGATGCGCGCGCGCGCGCTATCGCCCGAAATGATTAACCATTCAACGGGACACACGCCTTCTTCTCTCTCTTTTTTTTGTGATATACGGTTCTATTTTTTTTTAGGTTTTATTTTTTTTTTTTTTACTCGGGTGATTGATGTCCTCGCACACTTTTTTATGTCCTTTGTAGGCGGTGGTGGCATAAGATAATACGGCAATATATTAAATACAGAAATTGATCGTGTCACCGCATGTATACTGTCCTCCGTGCACATACACACACACACACACACACACACACACACACACATATAATCCAGGACCCGATCGTCCCACTCTCCACCACCGCCAACAACAGTCGATGTATACACCTCTATATAGGTATATATAATATGTACAAACATTTAGGTATACGTACAACGTTATATTAATATTATAATAACCGTCTTGTAAGTACACGGCCCACACCACCGACAAGCAGCGATACGTTTTCAATTAAAACGACAAGCCATCCCCGACTTTCAGCTACGACACTGCGGACCCAAGGTGAGGAGGAGAACTTTTCCGTGTCCACCCGAGCACACTCGACGGGGGTATTATGAACGTTGACGTGGGAAATTGAAATTCACCCACCGCGACCTTTTCTCCTGTACAATATACATGTATACGCACATATAAATATATAAATATATACATTTATCTGTACATAAACGTGTAACGTAGGTATCTATGCGTGAGCACCACAACAGTCCTCCTGCCACTACATTTTAGTGGTGGCAGTAGCTGTGGCACGCCTAAAGTTCATCACGTCAGGCAGATATGGGTGACTATAAAAAGAATATTGCTGAGGAGAGGATAGTGTAGACTGAAACGTATACATGGTATGTACAAATAAGAACGTATTACGGGTAATGCCCCGGGTCTAAAGAATAATGTATGCCACGCGTACATAACACACTATCTCACTCCTAGTCCAACGCACAACAAATTAGATGTCATTGTACACAGTTATGAGTGTGTATTTATTACGTACAACAAATATTAAGAGCGATACAAAGAAGGAAAGAGAGAAAGAAATATTGATTATAATCTACAAGTCAATGTTGACCACCGCGTATACCAGCACTTGAAATCAAATTTCATCACATTTTTTCAATTACTCTTCGAGTTTGGACTACGGTTTAAAGAAAATACGCAGAGTATTTTCGCGTCATAGTACCGTTATGTGTGAACTGAAGTCGAATTCGTCTTTCGATTTTCACAAGACCAACAATATGGGACGTACAGCAGCGGTAATCTCGACCGTCGAATACAACCCCTAACGGAAATACACACACATACACTCCTGCAACACACGCATATATATAAACATGTACGGAGGGTATTGGGCATATTTTCCCCTCTTCGTTCAACAAAATAATAATAATAAAAATAAAAAAATAAAATCGAGTTTGAAATTGAATTTTTCCCCGTGTAGGTATACCCGTGACACGCATACTCCGTTCATAACCCGATTTGTACATATACCTTGAGGGGAGGAAACAACCAATAATAACATGTATATATATATATACATTTCACGGCGGCAAAGACACGTTTCTTTTTAACGATTAGATATTATCTATAATATTGCACGAGACAAATCGCATTGAGTAGATAGGTGTGTATACATATGAAATGTATAAGTATATATGTGTGTGTAAGCATGTATGGAGAAATACGACAACTTTTATTCGTTCGTAATTGTGTAAGATGAAAATAATATATATTATTCCGATATCGATTGTATATTATTATTGCTGTTAGGTACGACGTTTTAATTGCACACCTACGCAGTGTATAATTATGTATGGAAAGCGACAACAACGAAAGCGAATTTCAAACGCAAAGCTATTGTAATAAAACGTAGGTTTATAGCCAATATACGTACATACTATATATACCCATAAGTAGAAGGCGTGCAATATTCTAAAACCCATTTATTATTATTGATGAATAAAGGGTTTTCAAGACAATGATACATTAGTCTGAAATCTTATCTTTTATTTTAATTACGCCCTATAAAATAACAACTTTTTAGTTGGTCTTTTTCAAATGAACTATAGGGTTTAAAATAAGACTTGTTTAATGAATGTATATTTTTATAACTTCGGAATCATATTAAGAACAGGATATAATTTGTATTGAACAACAAATATACAGTATTATAACCGCATATACTAATATCAATTCAGATCATAGTCTCATTAAAATGTTAAATGTAATTGTCTGAACTTACAGAAATATATACATAGGACAGTTGTCATTATGCAACTATCAAACTTGGTAAAAATCAAAACCAAATTAACGTTTCATTTTATTCATATACTATATTCTCATATCATATCAATTATTTTCAATGCAATTACACTGATTATTATTACACATATAGATATTATCATCGACAGATAGATACGCAAATTATTTTACATTTTCCCCTTTAAAATCGTACGTAAAGATATTACTATATATATATATATATAATCAATGTATATCGATATTAGTGGGAGACAATACTTTTATAAACAAATATTCGCATTGACAACGAGTGAACGTGTCACACATCGCGTAAGTTATTTTCGTCATTATAAGACAGATCACAAAGCATATCTCTCCAACATGCGCATCATTCATAATAATATATCCATACTCTTATTTCCTTTTATTGACACATTTGTGGTAGTTGCCATTTTATTAATACACTCGTATGCACATGCGTACGGATAAAAATACACCAAAAGACAGCATCTAAACCGAATTTTGTTATTATTTCGTTATTCGTATACGTATATAAATACATTTACATTTTTTCGCTTTTATACGCACTATTTTTTTTACACAATCCTTCGGCAGTGCACGGAACACGAAACAACCAGACCCACCCGTCCACCAGATATTAAGTACAGCACATGGCACACGCGCGTACTCGTATTCGCGTAACGCTCGTGAGATGTTTTATTGACCGATCGCGACACAAATAATATTTTTTTCCATATTATTACCAAAGCCCGTGGCTACCGTATTGCACCGATGTAAAAGTTTTGCCGGTTTTAATTAGCTCCTCAATATAATAATAGTAACAGTCGTAATAATAATAATCATATATGTCTTATGCAACAGCAGTCAGATATCGGCTGGTTCTTAGGAAACACATAAATCGGTCGTGATCAATGACTCCGCAGTATTATTAAATTTATGCGTATCTATATTATATTATGTTGGTAAACGTATGTATGTATGTATATGTGAAGTGTGTTATATTATACGTGACGACGTGTGAGCGTGTACTAGTCCTTGCGAGAAAGTTCGCTCTTACGTATGCTCAACGGCCACAGGAAGGACTTTTCTATTCCATTTACCCATACGACACATCCTTTATTTGTATGTTATTGCGTTTGCTCGATTTTCAAGCATTACATTCCAATTCACTTATAAAGATAGACTGATAGACCACCGCATGCGTTAAGTTTTATCTTTTCGGTTGCGGCAAAGTAATAGATCTTGTTGAACACGGTCTCTTTCGGTCGCATCGTCCGCTCCACGAAATTCAAATTCGCCTCACGAATACAACCCCGCCGAAACGTCACCGTTGGGTTTATCCCTAATGATAATTGACGTGATTTACGAAATAAATCCGTTGGCTGTCAAGACAGGTTTTGGTCATCGGCGAATGACGTTATAGGTGATTTTTGAAAATTAAACGCGTAAGAATAAAATGTAACGAATACGATGACGGTATCCTACATTATAATATATATTTCTGTAACATAAATAGATACACGTTCGTCATACAATGTTAATATTTAATTAGCGGAAATGAATACATACGTGCGTCTATAAAAATACACATACGCACATTCTTGTGAGAAGAGGTTTTCGATTTTAATTGACCCGTGACCGACAATACGCTCACCCCCAGAATTAAGGGTAACGTCCTGCCGCGTTTCGTTCCATATAACTACCCTTATAAACATCATACATATATCATAGTAGTATTATGTATATAATATACGATTACCCTGAGTCCGGCAGTTTACGGCCGTAATGAGCCTTCGGGGGCCGCGCGTAGCATTACGGTGAAAGGGTCTCTCTCTCTCGCTCTCTCTCTCTCTCCCTCTCTCTCTCTCTCTCTCGCTCGCTCGCTCACCCCCTTCTCCGTCTGTGTTATCGGTTTTCGGGATCGGTAAAAGTCGACGGCGGCGGCGGTTACATTTCACGTGTACGGGCAACGGACCCAGGAATAAATCATGTATACCGCCGTACACAGCAACAACAACCCGTGGGATTAAATTATTTATCGATATACATATTTTTATACATGTAAAGTATCGGTTCCACAGTGCGTACCACTATAGGCCTCCATTTCAACCGCACGCATGCGTGTTCTTCACGGAATATCTACACACACACACACGAGACACGAGCGCACATTTTTAGGGAAGTTTGCAAAACAAGTCTCGAATAGGACGACGCACGGCGCCGCGGTTCGCGTATAGTTTTCGTTTTCGCATAAAATGACGCAATGCATTTACGAAAAGCACTTTGGAAATATTGTTTTTATTCGATTTGTACCGCGTAATGAAATTTGGCGTAACGTACCGAAGCGCCCGCATGGGGCAAACTTCACGAATTTTACGGGTAAAACGCAATTCGATTATTGGACGGGTTGACGGGGAAAAACGATTTTATTATATCGAGGCGGCCACGTGAAGAGGGAGACCGCTTTATCGAGCGCAGGGAACGTATACGTGTATACAAGTATCGCTGCAGACTTGGCGTTATAGTACACGGTCGAGGGTATACGATGTAATCAAACGATGAACATTGTCATTCTAATTTATAAGTTCTTGTAACCATTTGTCTGTCTACCAATAATTTCTGTTATAATTTCAAGTACACCACACTGACTGCACTGACATTATTATCGCCGTATAGGTACATGCACATAAACACAGATACAACATCATACCCGTAGGCGTTCAAATGTTGTGGAGGGTAGGCAACCGAAAAAACTAATTAACGCTACGTGGGTAATGTGTCGTGTAATTTTTTCTGTGACAATTAGTTAACCAACTACTGCACATTATAACGGACAGCATGCACACATATTATGTAGGTTTATGTACGTGTTCGTACGTATGCGGGTACATGATGCATGAACGTCAGTAGTAGGACATACGAACGGCGACCGACTACAGCTGTTGTTATACTACATACTTTTCAGTAAAGTCAACATATAAAGAGTTTTTTATTATTTCTTTAATCCTTAACGGGTCCCTCCGAATACGAGCACGCTATACACATATATATTATATATACATAGAAATGAGTATGCTTGCACTATATTCTTTTGTCGCAGAAAAACTGTTTTTAAAACCAACGACAACGCTATAGAATAAAAAAAAATTAAAAAAATGCAACGAAATGAAAAACCATAAAACGTCTACTTGAACAGACGGAATTTTCTTCGTTCACGAAATGACAAAAACACATTTTTAACGACTTGCGTTTGTGTCCAGTTTCCAATGTCAACGTAGCCATGTATAGTAAAATGAATAAAATGTATAATCTTACATATGCGTGGCTATAACACAAAAACTGCGAGAAGTGAAGAGTAGGGAATTATTTTTATAGTTCTAGTGTTCGAATTGAAAATAAATATGCGTAGAAAAAATTATTTTTCTACGACGCGCGAGCTTGCACCATACATCCTTTATATGGTTAAGTTTAATAAACGACAAATACATGTATATAAGACCATATATTACGTTTGGAGTCAGTAAACACTCGATACCGCCGTGGCTCATCGATGATCGTTCACAGATGTGATTACATGGAATGTTATCATTAGAAATTAAATTACGCATGTAGTCATAATGTATGTTTTGAGCCATTGTCATCGTCGTGTGCGCGTAAAATAATGATTCAAACTACGACACGTGCGCGACGATTTTAGCTTTCCGGCCGCACGCTTATATTACACTCACGCACATCAACGAATGAATGATTACTAATTAATTCGACACAAATGTGCCGACTACTATATGTAATACACATTACTTTTAACGGCGGACTACGCGTACAGCGAGTTTTTAGATGCGTTTTCAATAATAATATCGACATTAAAAATATTAACGTACAAATTAATCAATCTTCTGCGTAAGCTTTTTAGTAAACATTAATAAACGTGCGTACTGTACAAACACAATCATAATACACACACCCAAACACATATATATATATTCAAATCGGAATAGTAAAGTTAGTAGCAAAATACAACGATGGTCTGACCGGAACTTTGAGAAAACTTTCCGCACGTGCCAAGATGACAACGACGAGGGTTCAAATAAAATAGGGTTGGGTGTGCGCAGTGTCCAAATATTTGAATCGGTAAAAGCATAACCTCGGACCCCGTTCAGTAGTTTTCTTCGCACCAAATACCCTACGGACGTCGTAGCCATTCACTGTTTGGCCGTATTTGTGTGCAAGAGTGAGCATAGAGAGAGGGTGAGAGAGATAAATGGGGGAAAGCGAAGGATGTAGGGTGAGGGAAGTGATATAGATTATAGGTCGAAGATCCACCACCAGCCGATGCTTCACATTGTGTTATATTGAAAAGTACAATCGTTTTCCGAAAACCCGACTGCGAGGAAATGCGTGTTTCCAGAGATCATAATTCTTTTTTTTTTATTTATCATTCTATTTGATATACGACCATCGTTGGGAGGAAAGTGCTTCCCTTACTATACATATACGCGCTGTCAAGGACTATAACGCGAGGCTTGTGATCGATACCCGGTTGACCAGTTACCAACTGACCGCCATGGCGATTCGTATTATCATCAAATAACGGAAAAAAAATTTGAATATGTAGCTATCACGTAGGCAAGTGTATGCACCTATATAATATTGTGTATACTAATACAGCGTATGTACATCATATAAAGCCATACAAGCTCTGAAGAATGCGTATTAACAACTATTCCGCAGCGTTATTAGTGTTTCGAAACATTATTTGCGTATATCATATGAAAGACAAACGTTATTAGAGTAGAAGTGATTCGCGCGTTAGTTGATTTAATCACGTAATATCCTATCGGATTTTTATAAATATTTAAAAAGAAATTCCTAGTATGTATATATATATATATATATAATATTTATGTGAAATTTACGAGTATCACATGGAGGTCGTTAGGACGTTTTTTTTTTTTACTAGTGATAGGTCACATGGCGGGGATGACAAATATTGCACGTATCAATAATTAATATAAAACATAAAAATCATGATTTCAAACTGTAAATATACGTGACACAGTGAGAGTCGGAAGAAGTTTTATTACTCAGATATAATTATTGTACAGGGAGGGGGACATTCACAAAGCATTACATATTATATGCTTTTAAACTCCATGTACAACTTGAAGGCCAGGTAATTTTCTCACAACCACTGATAATATATATATATATATATATATATATAATAGTCTATTGATAACAGTGAACACGAGTATGCACTGAGAGACAAATGGATTTGTTTCGTAATGGTATAACATATTATAATATTATCTCAATTATATCGCGTATTCATATGTATAATAATCTTTATTACGAAAAAATATATGTGCGTTATATTACGTGCACATGGTAACATTTCTATCTCGGTAGCTGAGGCACTATTTCGCTTCGACCCTTAATCTCTTCGGGCCACCACCGCCACCACCACCCTTACACGATCCGGACACAATCCACCGCACATGTCTCCCCCGCAATATCTTCCACAAACGTTAATGTGTCCCCCCTAGGTGCTCATTGTTAATCGCCGAGCGCGTATATACACATATAAAACACTATCAGCAATGCTAATCGCATTAACGTGTACTCCGCGTTTAGCGGCCCGTTATCAACGTCGTTAATCGATTTCACTAGATTTCGCAATCAATATCCATTACACAGTCAGACTATATTATTATAGAAGCAAAGTATCAGCGGAATATCCATATTAATAAAATTCCCGTCAACCAATATGCGTCAAATGTACACCTTTACTAAATACCTAAAAAACAATATAGCCGAATTATTGCCGTTAATTTGTATCGCGTGCGTGTCCCTAACCTATTATATATATATATATATATATATATATAATGAAATATCATTAGCTGTTACGTATGATTGCAGATTGTTAAAAGCAGCGCTAAATGTACGACAAAAAATGTTCCACACAAAATAACTAAGGTGTAACAGATAGAAAAAAAACACGATGATTCGGTTTATATGAAAAATGAGTACCTACGCGTAGTTCATAACGATGTGTAAAGATTATATTATGAGAATGTTGATTCGCTTAAGCGCACAACACTAAAAAAAAATTCTCCAAGGAATAATATAACTGTGCGAGCTTTGTCAGACATTTTTCCATGAAAAAAATCATACACAACACAGGTTATAGGTCAGATCAGATAGTACAGTACGGCCATTCCAAATTGAATTTTCAACGTGTTAACTCGATGTCTTTTGAAGAGCCTAAATAAAAATAATACGAAATTCAATGCGCACGCGTTTGAACTACATACATACTCCTTGTTTTTCATGTACACCATAAAATATCCTCAAATAAACATCCCATTTCGGAATTATAAGAGTGGCATCAGGCGCATTACTCTGAGCCGCTCCGAAGATAAGCCTTCAAAAACGTATACATTATAAGACGCGTAAATAAAAAGGAAAAGTAATACAATTTTTAGTTGAAGGATAGGATTTACTATTATTTATAACCAAATTTGCTTTGTGCTGTTTCGACGCTCAAAATGGAAGGTCAATTATATTCTATTCGACGATATGGAATATAATGCATGCAGTACCTATATATTTGAATGGCGCAATGTATTATACACGGCTGACGTTTGTGATTTGCGTGAAAGTTGATAGACAGATGGTAAATTTATAAAGAATGAATATAACACACAATATTATACACTGATCTGGTACGGCACCAAAACGTCTTACTAGATAAACTCGCGGAGCATCGCTGTTTGGACGTGGGGAAAACGAAATTTTCTCCGCATTTGTTTGTTCGCCATCACACTCGTATTGACTGACGTCGCCGAAGCGCCTAGATGTGTGTGCGAAAAACACGAGTTTTCGTTGATAACAATCGGCCCGCGAGATCAACACAATACACGCGCACGCCGCCGCACCGCTAGTCATTACGATCAGACGTAATGTTTTTCGCGACCGTCGACGACGTTGCGGCAACAAAACGGCGAAAAGCCGAGACGGAAGATGAGAAAAATGGATCCATTATTCATTCGCGCGCCATGCGCACACATGCGCGCGCTCGTGTCCTATACTTGTGCGTATTGTGTGTACACATTACGTTATACGAAACGGACGCGTCCCGGCGGAAAGCACGTGTAAAAAATCAGGTACCCACGCCGACGACAAGAACATGTTTCGACGTAATGTACCGGAGGCCTCGTGCATACGCGTATATGTATACGGTGATGTACAACGTGGGCATATCGTGTACCGAGAACCTACAGATGTTGGGATCGATAAGAATTTTCATAAAAAAAAAAAACGTAAAAAAAACCGTATAAATATTTGAAAAAAAAAAACACCTCTTTTAACATTTACCGTCGGCCACCGAAGGTACTGTAATTTTTCTTCTATCCGTATGACTCTATCTCTCTCACGTACAAAGGGGTACAAGCACTATCTCTCTCTCTCTCTCTCTCTCTCTCTCTCTCTCTCTCGTCGAATGTAATTATTTTTAACCACCGCCCGAAAAACGTACCCTCGTAGCGTCTATCCATTGTGTACCTGTACGTACGTGCGCGTACGATATAATTAACACGCACGCATAAGACCACGGTCGAGAGGGAGGGGACGTTGGACGGACGCCAATCCGGGAGATCTCGGCCGGAAAGAGGTCCTGCCTGTCCTGCGCGTGATGGTGACCGGTACGTTGGTTTACCGCTACATGAAGACGCCGATGGGATCGATCGGGAAGCAGTGTACCGGAGGCAACATATATCACGCGTCCGGAGTGTACGCGAAACGGGTGAACTACTACTAACCCGTGGTAGTCGCCCCGGAGCAGATGATCGTCGGACCGACCCGCTCTTATCCGTGGCCGGACGTCCGACCGCGAGTAGAAGCCGAGAACCGACGTCGAATTTAGTCCCGCAAAAAACAACTGCCCGTCGGCGATACCGGGTGAATCCAACGTTCCGCCAGGCGCGACTCAAAAGAGGGGTCCACTGGGGCCATGGAATTTTCGAAAATTTAAATTTTTTAATACATTTTTATCCTCTTGTGAACTGTAACATCCCGATTATTTAATTAGACACCTACCTAACAATTTTATTTTGCCTAAAAAACCGTATTACGACATAAATATAAGGTGCATAACACAATTTAGGAACGTAGTCGGACTCTGTGTATCAATACTGATTTGGGGAAACAACTATTATATACTTTTATAACTTAAAATTCCCCTCCACCCGGTAAGTCTCTGAAGCCTGAGTTCCGCTTTAACCGCTCTGCCGGCCCGCGTCTACAACGCCGATTGGACGAATGCGATGCGCTTGCCCTTTACCGATCGAATCGTTAACCTTAACGTTGTTCCATACTCGTTCACGTCGCGCATGCAACACGCACGTAAAGTTTGTACTGAAACCAACCGCGACCGCGATCGGCGTACGAGTAGTTGACGGAGGAGTAAGTAAGGGAACGTTATATTAACCTCCTCACCCCACCACGCACCCTATCGGACAATGGTACCGTCGACGACCGTCATCTTGACGGCTGCAAACACGTCGACGATGACCACGACCGGTGCACAGCACAAGAAACGAACAAACGGTTACAAATCGGGTGCGCGTAGTAAGGGAGACCAACATAGTTGTATTATTTTTTTTTTTTTTTTCCTTAGCCCATCGAATCCTCGGAGCCGATTCGTCCGGGTACGCAGTTGAAAAAACTACGAACGTTTCGAATTCTTTTCGTGCGCGATCGGACGACCGCAGACTGCATTTATTGTATACCACGAATCTCCCGGCGGTCGTCGCACTCGTCGTTTAACCCGTGCGCTATCGGTAGGCAATAAACGCGCGACGATGTCGGTCAGCGTATTTATTTTTTTTTTTACAGTACATACAATCACCCGATGACGATATTTCATTAGCGGCGGAAACGGTACCTAATATCGTATTACCCGTGCGCATTGCGAACAATATTACAAACACATAAAACCCAGGCAGTGCAACATAGAAGATTATAATTATGTCGGAGCTCACGCGCGCCATGCGATCGATATCGGTCGGTCGCGCAGTATCAATTGAAGATAATAAATATAATAATACTCGGTCTCAGGAGTCACTCGACGTTAATAATCATTATTATTTTTTTCGGGTCACACAGCGTCCGCCGACATCACCGCCTGGCTAAGGTCATCCGAAATAGCAACGTCGTGCTGCCGAATGTTGTTGCTATTTATTTTTTTTTTTTCTTATCCGCGGACACTGCCAATGTATAGAACGTTATACATGTATATACGGATAAATACTATGATCGAACGACCGATAGTGGCGGCGGCTAAAGCGATGTGTATATCCGCTATAACCCGTACCGATTGTCGAAGTCAGTACGATGTAACGACCGAAATGAAGCGTGCTGCCACTGGAAGAAACTGGGAGAGAGACCTAGTCGCTTTTCAGATGAAGAGAAAGAAAAAGAAAACCAGTATGTACACCGTGCACGAGCACGTTTATACTTAATATACGCGTAATAATATTATGGTAAAGGCAAAGAAATTGTGTGTGATAAAGTTGGCAAACTGTGCACAAACACAATTGAAAATATGCATTAAAATAGGTTTTATTTGGGAAAAATGATCAAATAACGAATTTGTTAATATTGAACATGATCATTAAAATATTTTATATTTAATCATGTTTAAAATATATTAGGTATTTGATGAGAAAGATATTTTTCATTTTATTATATATTGGTTGCTGATTCATTTGAATCTTTCCCAGAAATATGTGAAAATAAATCGGATAATATGGATTGTAGTGAAAAATCAAAGAAAGAAACCATATAGTTTGTGATCTAAATTTGTATTTTGGTTCACTATTCGGATCAGAACAAAACACAAAAATCCTATACGGTCTATTCGCTTCGATATTAAGACGAACGTGCGTCCTTTTTGGGACACTCGTTCTTTGAGACACGCATTTAACATGCACGTACATTATATCGACCGTTTTTTGATTTTCTAATCGTAGATGGGTGCGCCAGCCAATAAGCAGTATACCGCACAGTTTAATGTTTTTTTTTTTTTTTTTTTATGTACGTTATACCGTAGTGTGACATGCGACGCAAGTGCTCCTCAGAAATAATAGCAAATACATCGTACATGATATTATTATCATGACCGTTTACGGCGTTCCATCGTGTGCTCGTTCTAATGGAGTTTCCTAGCGCGCGAAACCGTAATTACAACACACGAGTGTGGTATCCGCCATAGTACGTGCGCGCGGGTGCAGTGTGCAACATACGAGAAAGCTGCAGCCGTCGCGGTACTTCACGGTCGGCGCCACTCGGCGAAATCAAAGCAAATCCGATTCCCGCGAAATTGTTCAACTCACGGGCCACCCACTGGGATACTGATCCTGGAATTTTCTTGCGACAAAAAAAAATATCTTGATCGTCAAAATAACTGCTCCCGTAACGTTTACAGTACGTGCAGGAACTATACGTGTTGTGTATTTTTTAATTCTTAATTGTTTGGTTTTAAAAGAAAGAAAAAACGGACGCGTTTGTCAAACAACCATACAATGGATAGCGAATATCAGCCCAAACTTCTTCTGTACATCTGTAGTTTATAAAAATACTACGCCCCGACCTCTTTGCCTCCTGCAAGACTGATATCTCTCCGTGCGCCGGAAAATAACCAAAATTCCATTTTCCCGTACATACTAAAACGTTCTCTCTAATAATAGGAATTCCGTATGAACGAAAACGAATAACTATGCGTTTTCGGTTATCAAATGTTTTTGTCGAACGTTTACATTTTACAGCAAAACCTCTTAACGGATACCGATAAAATGGTGATAAAAGATTTGAAAACGGCGATCCCGCGCATGGAAAAACTATACTAAAGTTTTTAACCGTCGTTTCAAATGTTGAGTTATTGGAATTCGGTCACGAGTGACGGTGAATACGAACACATTCACATCAATCTGTTACGTATTCGTCCTGCTTGGACAATGTGCTTGGCTAAAGGTTGCTCGTAAACTAATGAAAAAAATAATACGCTCACACGTGTAATAACAAACAAATGAAACGAAAGAAATAATGTATAATATTTATATGTAAATGTTATAAGTATTTCTACGCATTGCAGTACCCGGAGGAGTTTGAACACATTTTTGAGTACCGGGAACAGTGGGATATATGAATTTATCAAACGTTTCCCGGAGAGAGTAGAGGGAGTAGAAACGATTGATCGCGAACCGTTATGCGTTACCGGTAACGATCGGCTACGATGAAACTGCACGTAGGGGAAGGGTAAAAGGTCGGTTTAACACCATAAGAGTCGCTGCACTGCGCGCGACGTTTTACCCGACCGTGTCCCGCGCGATAGAATAACAAAGTAGTAAAACTGCAGTGGCTTTTGCCACCGGAAACAGAGAATATAACTGTGAGATTATTGTACGTATCCACATATATGTATAGAGAAAGAGGATGAGTTGGGGTTATTTTTCTTCGACCTCGCATTACCATATGTGCGCCTCACGCTCGGCGCACGTACACGTCAAACGCGACGTGCGCCTGCAAAAGTGTCGGATTAATACGAATTTATATATAGATACGCGTAAGTGAAGTGCGTACTGCAGTAGTACCCGCCACTGCAAGTTTAGAGCCTACGGAAAATGACGTGTATAATATTGTAATATATTGTTTCGCTGCGAACGGAACGAGCCGGCGGTCTAATAGCATTTTTCACGTGGAAAGACAACGTAATTCCGGAAGACTACTCTCTGTTACACATATATTTACGGTGTATGGATAATAAATTTATAAAATACAACTAAGTACGTATACTCGAAGTGTGCGTTTATTCCCCCCCCCTGGCGTTTTCGGAGTACGTTTATAACGTCTAACTCAGCTGCATATATCGACTTTGCACCCGAAAAACACTATGTTCGTGGTCTCGCGCGTCTCTTCGTCCGTGTTGCTCGTGACACAAAGGAACAAGCTTTTTTAGAGTGGTTAATAACGGTAACGAGCATTTTGTTTGTATTAAATACCAAAAAGTGTTATTTTACGAATAAACAAATTAAATTTCCTCAAAGTGCACCACACGAGGAGAGCTGCATACGATTACATTATGTTATATTATTACATCTGTAACTCGTAAAGGTATTATATACGATTTCAATTAATCGAATTTTTTACACATAGTCTTACTAAATAAATAAAATTATACAAAATTTATTCAAATGTACCATTTGAATGATGAATTGATTTTTTAATTATAAGAATAGAATTAAACAAAAAGCAATGGAATTCATTAAGCGAAAAAATCGTGTTTCAAATCACGTGATCGAATACGATTTATAATAATTTAACGTTTTAACATTATATTACTATATGCGAGACTAAATTATGCAAAACAGATTTATGATGTTGAATAAATTACTAAACTGAATATTTTGGTTCAATCAGTAGAGTTCTATTAAAAAAAAAGTGAAAAACAAATTAGTGGACAAATCATCTGATTGAGGTTATGGAAAACTGAATATATAGCATAATCAATTTCAGATTTGACGAATAATATGATTGTTCTAATACATATATCGTATGTTTTGATTTTGTTTTCATTGAAATATTTTATGGCGGCCGGCGTACGTTATGCGTATTACGTTATATTATGACAACCGATTTTTTTTAAATAATAGAAAAATTAATCCCAGCATTATTAAACGATAAAATAATACTATACTGACAAGCGGCGCACATATATTGACCGGTTTATTTTCCGCACAATTTACCTTAAGAAACGTATAGTTTTGTTTACCCGTGCGAAAATTGAAACAAAACTAAATGCAATTAAAAAAATGTGTAAACATAATCGTTTCTCACGCACCACAAATATATAATTATATTGTGCACATAATTTACGTTGTCGTCGTATAATACACATTGCACGATAACTATAAACTTTTCTTGCGAGAGAGTTTTAGCGAATTTTACGTGTGTGGTCTTAATCTCGATAGCGTGTTTGTTTAAACAAACCAAAATGCGATGCATAACATAATATTTGGACACAAATACAATATATACCTAAATATAAATACTACGCTATTGTATACATGCCTTCCAACTAAAATAAAATTGTCAACTTTACCTTTACACCACACACCGTGAGAAACTCTTATGTCAATAACGATTAAGGTAGGCAACACTTAGGAAAAATTGTGTTAATGTATCTTTAGGTTATTTTCGACACAGTTGTATGCGAAAATTGAGTAACATTAGTCTTTTCCCATTGTAGTATTTGCTTAAATATTTGTAATTTAATTGTTCCTTGCTTAAACTTACCTGTAACAAAAAAATATATATATATATAATTAATAACTTTTATACATTATTACGTTTATATTCAAAACTAATTTACCAGTAAGAATATTTTTAACATAATGAAAAATAATTTATTTCATTTCATTTACGTCCCAGTAAATAATTATTTTGTAAAAATTATTGTCAACGCATTTCATTTAAAGTGAGTATTATGAATAAGAAAGTTTGAAAGTGAAAAAATGTGCGAATAAATAAGTGAAACTGAATCTTTCATTTTTTTCATCGATTTTACATCTCTTATTATTTAGTAAAATATTGTAACATTAATTAATAGAGCTTTAACTTAGTAAAAGGATTTACCTGTTTCAAAAACAAAAAAAAATGAAACAAAAAAGTTGACAAATTAATTATCAACCCTTATAATATATATATTAGTGTTGCACATTGAAAAAAGTAATAATAAAGTGGGGAACTTTTTTGTAGTGTAAAAATAAAAATAAGGTTAGACAGTGTTTTATAGTTTCGAGGAGAGTATAAAACAATGAAAGAAGTGGTACAAAATCGTTTTATATTCGCGACAGCGTCGTTTACGAGGATTAGGCGCCCGGGGAAAACCATTCGGCAAGTTTTTAATTTCTTTTATTGCCCTTTACTTTAAAAAATTACAAGAAAAATATCTATTTATAAATACTTTGGATATTAAATTCCAGGGTAGTTTACGGGCGCGTGCCGCGAAAGAAAGGGGAAGTTATAAAATCGTAAAGGAATAATATATATATACATATATGAATATTTATACTGTGAACAATTCTTAATTAATTTTTACGTAGGGAACCAGTGTCACCGACAACGATAGTTTTATAATATGTATACATATAAAATACATAAAAGTAACTGTGCATCGTGCCACCATTAGCATAATTCGAAATTAGTACCAACAACCCCTGTGAAATGCGCGGACACCAGCTGCCCGAATGAAGAACATAGACACAACTAGTTGTATTAACCCCTGTGTGCGAGTGAGTGCGCGCGCATCTGCCATTTCGAAAAAAAAAAGGTACGATCATTAGGCTCGTTTTAATTTTTTTTAGGAGTAGTGAATGGAAAAATTCTCTCGCCGCGTCATTTGCATTAAGTAAACGCAACAGCAACGTAATATTCAATCGTATCATCTGGGGATGGACAGGTGTACGTGCCCGTTATATTCAGTACATAGATTAGCATACGTGGAATTTCAATGTTTCTTCTATTTTATACCATTGAGCGTCACAATATAAATGTATCAACGATTAAAACAATTTTTAAACACGATCGAAGTAAATGCATTCTCGGTACACCAGCAAATGCATGTTCGTTCCTTTTTTTCGTTTAATTCATCGTTCACACATGCTCCCTATCGGCCGAACACCCCTCCGCTTTGTTATTTTTTATCGACATATAATTCGATAAGCACCACGTATAACCCCTTCGGACGATCCCTCATGATTTCGAAAGCGAATGAGACGTAAATATATGTCCGAATAAACGGCGTTCGCATCGACCGATATTGAACGCACATTATGTACACAACTCGAAAACATAACGCACATAATATGATTACATTTACAATGGGTTTTTCGCGTTTTAGACGATACTTCCGGGCGCGCTCTAAATGCACGTACACAGTAGTAACCGTTTGGTTTTCACGTTCCCCGCCCATCGCCAGACAATATTATGCCGAGTTTATGAAATTAAAATGTCGAACGTCTATCGCGCACTATGTGTATCAGACCGCCGACTGTACACGCGTATTATATTATATTAACTTTCTTGAATCTTACAACATAGTAATACGTTATTGTACCATTGGATAGAACTGCGTGTACGCGTCTCGATCAACACGTGTGAAATCACCGCGAACACATATTATTGTGAACCAATAATAACATACCGTTAATGGTTTCCGACTCACAAGTGTAAAAATCGCCTAGACGAAACGTCCGACGCGAACGAGTATACATACGCGTGCACGTAACGTAAATAACGAAAAACCGCGTACAACAACCGGTTTCGAGAGATTTTTTTTACAAGACCAAACGTCGTCCGATTTAGTATACGCGCATTCTGCGTATATTTAGGTACGCGCGCGCGTTTGTGCGTGTAAACGCGAACTAATTCCGTACAAAACCCGAGCAGTGCAAAACGTATGCGAAAATCGTAAAAGGACTACTTTGAGTAATGCACGCGGTTAACAGTGGCGGTCGAAAAAAACTACCAGTTACAAAATTACACGACGCAAAGGGGTAAAACGAAAGAAAAAAAAAAGAGAAAGAAAATAATACTTACGAGCATACGTGGCGATCGCTAGGCAGAAACCATTTTATTGATGCATAAAATATAGGATCGAGATAAGAACGCGCGCGTGAAAACCAGGATAATAATTAGGAAGGACCAACAGCGGAATCGTCGTAAAATCGAATGCAAGACCGTTCAACCCGGTCACCTATTACCACGACTGCTGTACGGATGACCATAAACCGATGTCTCGTATAGTGGCGTGGTAGATCCGTGTCCTATATAAATTATACACCCCGTCCGGTACGGTTTTTTTGTTCTTTGTTTTTGCGTGAGTGGGTTTTTTGTTATTTAATATATTACATATTTAAAAGAAAAAAATGTTGTGGCCGTACGGCATGGTTTGAATAACACACATATTTCTGTTTATATTATTATTATTCATTGTATTGTATATTAAGTTTACCATGGAAAACGGGTGTACTAACATTTTATGTCATATACAATAGCATTCGTAAAATAAATTGCGTTCCAGTATATTATAGAAAATTAATCGGGAATATAATCAATTCACGAACTTCGGGTAAATGCAATACACTAATAAAGGGATGTCGCCGTAAACAACATAATTTTACCATTAAATTTAAATTAAATACGCAAATAATAATTTATATTTGTAACGCAATAATAGTTATTTTAGTAGTATTTTATTAAAATACCTCCTTTTTTTTTGCGTGTTTGCTCGAGCACTTGAATTGGGGACTCGTTCATTACATTATTATAATATTTAGAGATACTTCGATCGTGTGTTCACAATATTGTAAGATCATGTAACATAATACGTATAATAATGGATAAAACGAAGTACAATAAAATAAAAACATCGTATTTTTTGTGCTCTAAAAATTCTGCAGACAACATACTGTTACAATTCGAAACCATTGTCCTCTAATACGTGATAATGTGATACTATTAAAATAAGCTTATCTTGTATAGGCACGATGTAAGTGAGACACACAACGAGATGATAATACGTGGAAATTCGCGACACGTCCCGTCGGTAATGTATTTTTAACGAATCCGAATAAACGTTAGGCGTTAATTGAACATGTTCGTATTTATTGCATAACTCATGCACGGTATGAAAGAGAGATAGAGAAAAAAAGGCTATGTCCTTAATTCGCAGGTCGAACGTAATAGTAACAATGTAAACGCGATTATCGTCACTGATACGTCACGCGTCCTTTGTAAACCAATTTATTATTGTAAAATACAGATGATGTAAAGAAGAATACAGTGAATATTACACGTGACGTTTTTAATGGTACACGTGTATGTTTCCATATGTTTCTGTGGAAATTTATTTTTTACATTATATTTGTATATAAAATACTATAGTATACGCGTATATACTCATGTATATATATGATTCTTAACGATTATTCAATTCCGAAGTCGGTACGAGGAGGGAGGACGAACCCGAGAAGGACAGTCTATCGCATACAAATTGTGCAGTTAGATATATATATAAAATAATAATAACCTGCGCGCGGTCGGGGGCCCGAAAAACGCTTCGGGACGCTCACGAGTAGGACGTGCTTGAGTGGAAGAACGCGCGCGCACGCGTTCGCGCAAGGTCCCGATGACACAAGGGTCTCGATCATAGTACATAAAAACGACGACGTTATGCCAATAACATAAAGATGACTGTATATTGTATTGTTATTTTTCACCCCCATAAAGCCTAACGAATATGACAACTGCACGTTTGCTGCTCGTAGCATGTTACTAATGTGGACGAGCGAAAGATAAATATATAGAGTGAGAGAAAGAGAGAAAGAGTGAGAAGAAAAAAACTAATCAATAATATTGTATAATAAAAATATCAACGTTATACGGACACAGCGTTAATCCGATGATCGGAAAATAACTTGCTAGGAAACCGAAATCGACAGCAGCGATTAACTTTTTATACATGTTCTCCGTAGTACCTACATAATGTATATTCGATATACACGGTACATTCTGGTGACGACGGTGTAAAATACGTATACATTGTGTTTAATTAATACTTGGAGACAGGACGATCATTATATTACGTATTTTAATAATAATATGATAGAATACGCGCGTTTCCATCGATGGCGGCCAGTTTTGATTTGCATATACAGCTACAATTAGTCAAACCAACCTTAGAAGACCGGTGCAAGACAACGCGCGGGGCCGACGAAAAAACCAACGATAATTACTACGGATCGTCGCCCGGGCTACGTTGTCGTCGCTCATTGCTTATTCATACGCGACAACAACGATGTTTCTTTCGATAAGCCCCGATACATCCACATTCTACCAACGGGCACCACCGCGACACGCATAAATCGGTCTCGCGATAGAAATCTTTAAAGACGTTAATACTATTATTTCGGGTTTCACTCCCTGCGCACCACTCTGGTCCCGCCCGGTGACGTTGACACAGCCAAGATAAATACGTGTAACTTTATTAAAATACGTCGCGCAGATACTACGGTTCGGCGGCGGCAACGGTTAATTAGAAGACGATAGCCACCGATCGGAAGCGTTTGACGGGGAGAGCGGCAATAAGATTGTGTTCACGTGTACCTGCACACGCGAGAAGGAAGAAAAAAAAAGGAAAAGGTACATACAAATTTCTGAAGATTATAATATTATAGTCCCGCCACGAAGTCAACTGGATCGGATCGTATTCGGATTGCAACGCAGTACGCACACAGTAGTGCAGCGTAAAACGCACATGTACATATACACTGAAATAATAAGACAACTGTAATGATGAGCACACATATTACGACCAACGTTGAGTAAATATTGGTAACAGATAAAAGCGTACTCTGTTTTGTTGTTTGTTAGAGGACGGCGACCACCTCGAAACCGAAAAATGCTCTTTTGGAGTCCACGTGGCCGCCGCCCACCGTTGTGAACAATAGGAAATTGCATCTAGTTACAAATCACCACCGCATTGACGTGGTAGTAGTTATTTTCACATGCTCTCTCTTGTATGCGCACACGAGTGAGCGCATATAAACGTATTTTACCTGTATACTCGTATAAAAAATCAATCAATAGAGGAGCGTCAACAGAGAGAACGACGAGGACTGCGCGACGACATTATACGTACATAAATAAATAAATAATAACTATATATTTAGGAGAAGACGTGTTCCCGACTGAAGATATTCGCTACGGTATCGCGGAGACGTTGTTTCCACGTAGCGATCATACGAAATAAGTATACGTATTACGTGAAACAATAGACGGTTAAATCAAGTTCACCGAGTAATGACATTTTTCCGAGCAAAAACTCCGGAGCATATAATACATAACGTAACCGCGATGTTGCATTATCATATTATATAGCGGGGAAAACTTGTCTACCGATGATGTAGCTCCCAAGTACCTGCACGTACAGCGGCGCATAATAATATAAAATACGTAATGGGTTCTGTTTTATACGGACGGACAACTTTGGGCATAGAGTATAAAACATAAACGTATTCACCGGAATTTTATTAAACACAAAGTGCCATTTAGGTATACCTTGGTGCGATTTTTTTTTTCTGCAAACTGCACACTTTATGTATTTAAAAGGAAGTCTACGTTACCGAATAACCGTCGCATGAAACGGCTGACGTTCGAGCCGAAATCGAATTCATCGATGGATTTCGTTCAACACAAACGCGTAACAACGTTGTGTTCAGGTAAATGCAGAATCAAGGGTACGGACAATAATAATCTGTTCGATTAATTTTCAGTTTTCCTATCGTCAGGTACACCGATCGCTGGTAAATTGTATCACACTCGAAGCTCACCGAATCGCCAGTCTAAGTGCAAATAAGTGTAATAATCGAAAAATAAACGATACGAATAAAATAATCGTTTTCACTTTTTACTAATTATGTAACACGTGCGCGTTGACTGAAGCCGATCAATGTGACTACAGAGGTTTTGTATACATATAACATACGAGCGCTACACCGACTACAATAGTTGTAAGCGCAAGGAAAATTAAATTTGTATATTCGTATTCCAATCAAAGATTGGTATACTATACACACGCGCGTAGATAAAAATACTGTATAACTTTAAAGTAGGTAGGTAAATGATAGAGTGAATGATTAGTAGTTTTTTTCCCATTTCTTCGTGCTATATTATCATAACAGTTTAATTTGCACTTTATTTTATTACCCGTCCGTATACAGGTTTTTACGATCGTCGATATTAAAATTATATATGCATGAATGTACTATAAATATATGTGTTTGTGTATGCATGTACATATGGCAGCAACATCACAGAAAAAAAGTTATTAAACGATGTATTACGAAACTTTTTTCGAGAAACCGCTAATCCCTGTGCAACAGTTTACGGACATAATAGGTTTTATAGCAATTTTTTATTTTATACCGAGTTAAAATCCTTCGTATAATATAACGACAATACCGCGATCGACGCCTATACCAACCGCATCAAAGGACACTTAAAGCGACGTGAATTCAAAACGCATTTCCTATACTGTATGTATATACGTATGCATGTGTATAATGCTCTATTTACTATTTACGAGACAGTAGCCGTCCGATTCGCTAAAACGTAAGAATTCTATTATATTACACGGTTAAATGTGTTGGTGGTATTTTTATTTTTGTTCCACATAAACTTTAGACGAGTTTGCGTGCGGGAAAAGTTTTCAAGTTAGTTAAAGTTTTTGAATAAACTAGCGAGAATACACTACAGCACGCAAAATATGCGGGGGAGGTACTAGACTATAAACACGCGTCGCAGCAGGACCATCCTATAAGAGAAAAAATACAATACAAATGCTTTTTTTACCGGAATTATTAGATTTTATAATTTATTTATTTTTTCGTTCCATCTATGTACACACAATATTACGGGCGCCCACGAGAATGAAATAACGTCGAGTAAACATACACGGTGGTGGCGGTCTAAACGTGCGGATATATACTTATTTTAACGAAATGTTTTTATTCACTACACGATTTACCTAAGAACAAGTTTCCTTTGACGGTCGTCACCACCATTTTATCGTTGCATCTCTCGCTTGGACAAAAGTATAATCGTCCGTAGAACGGTGATGTGTTTTTGAAGTTTTTATTATTATTTTTTTTTTTTTTTTTACAGCACTTGGTTGAATTTCTCGCAATCCGATTCAAACGGGTGATTGAAATTTAACTACAATACGTATCTATTAAATCGCCATCACGAAGTAAAACTATCAAAAAAAAAAACAACAGACAACGTTAACAATATTAAATTTAAATTAAATTAATTCAAGTAGTTTTCATAGGCACCACTATTACTCACCACGATTAGACTCAACATTTAAAATTACAATGTTAAACATAGGGTTGCACTTTATATATAAATCAATTAGATAGTTAATATATATTTTTTGGTGACTCGAATCTTACACGTTTCTAAAACATTATGTAAGATGTGACACAGTCCGTTCAGAATTAAGAACTACTGTCATATTTTTTGAATTGGAATTCATGATAATTTAAAAATTTAACTTGTACGCAAATACCTATGTTATTGACAAATTAATTAAATTGTTAATTCAATCCAAAGTACCTATATAAAGGTTTAAGGGCGCGCAAGAAAGAATAATACTAAACAAAAGCGTTTAATAAAAGTTAAAATAAAAAATGAAAAATTTTATATTTAGTACTGAAAATGATGTCACACGATGAGATTTGGCACACCAAAATATTTAAATCTATATGCGCCTACAGCAATTGACGTCAAACTTTTATGGGTATTTGCTCTCGCAATGGTTGTAGGACGTATATTAAAACGAATAAAAAGTTTATCCTCTGTTGTACATGTACGAATAGATTTTATTATATATAAATATATTAACAATAAAAACAGCTCTATTCTCAAAATAACCTTAACAGGTCTTGTTCAATAATTCCTCAGTCATGCGGTCTTTTTTTACTCTACATATAGTAATTACACTGTTTACACTTAATCTATTTTTTTGCAATAAAAACATTTTACGACTTCTAACATTACAGAACGCTGCAATGTCCGAAAGGTGATATTGTTGTATTTTGAATAATAAAACGACAAATAACGGCACCAAGAAAAAAACTTTTGGTCTATCCAGGACAACTCTCCATTACGTTACTATCATTTTTTTTTTCATTTATAAAATACATATTTTATGTAGCTTTTGAAAAAATTAAACCGAAAACGTTTTACTGGGGATTAAAATTCACATTATCACTGATATTTATGGACAAAGACGCTGAGTTGTAAAAGTTTTCCAGACGGTGTTTCTTTTAAATGTAAAACCTTCGTAGAGACGTCGGATATAGCCTCCTATTTTTTCTATATATATATAATAAAAACGTCTAGCAAAAATAGTCACGGTATATAAAATATATACGCGATAAAATCTTCGGACAGCTATTCCATTTGCGTATGCAGGTTTACACTGTTTCAAATCGATATATATATATAATGTCATCTAGAAAAAAAAAAATGTCAAGGTGATTACGCAATGAGTTGAAAAATGTAATAATTCATTTTGGTTTTGTACGTTCTGTTTCAATGTAGATTTAGATCGAGACCATCGATAGACTTATATTCTGAATACACACGAACGCGCGCGAGACTCAGGTGACGACGTATACCGAGGAGTTTATAAAATTCGAAACAAACTCCTCTTTGAAAATTGCGCGGAGGAGATAAATCGGAATCCGTCATGTGATACAATAACAATATTGTTTTTCTAAACGCGATCGCGGTAAATCGAAATAATATTATTATCATTGCGGCGGGTCGTGTTCTATACAGCGGTATACGAATCTGATAATATTTCGGTAAATCCTATGAAAGCACCAGTTACGGTTTTCCTGAATGTTTCGTTTACAAGCTGCGTCCAATGCTCGTTGCACGCCGGTAATACGTCTATGAACAACGGAGTGCGGTTCGATTTCGTCTCAAAGTCCGGTGCTCGGGGATAAGCCCAATCCCCGTGCACGACGGCCGTTTCGCAGGATCAACGAATTTCGTAAAAAAAAAATTAGAGGTGCTCGAAAACGAATCAATAATTTTCAAGGCATCCGATCAAACGTCTGCCGCGGCGGCGTATTAGTAATAATAATATCGTAATTACGATGATATTATAATAACCGTACACCGTACACACGCGCGCACATAATAAATATACCAATGACTACATTGTACGTACACGCGCGCGCGGACGATATAGGTTAACATATTTTCCGGCCGCGCGCACTATCCTGGCACCCGGTACCGGCACCGCGTTCTCGTCTCGCCGAGGCAAAACCGGTCTTCGTCGTCGTCGTCGTCCGTCTCGCTCCGTCTCGCTCACCTCCGCAGCACAACTACGGTTCGATGACACCGCCGCCGCCGCCACCGCCACCGAGGCACGCACACGCTGCAGCGTCTCCTCTCGTGTGCACGGACGACGATTAGGAGATACTTCTTCATATTTTCTCATTCAACGGCAGCGACCGTCGTCGTTTACGTAAACGTAGATTATTTTCGGTTTCATTTGAACTTTGCGACTTTTTATACGAAAAACGGCGAGGTTTTTTTTTTTTTTTTTCGGTACGCATAAATCAATTACCAACGTTTTATTTTATCAATACTAGGGTAAAAGTGTACACTTATTGGTACCCTTTAGAAAAGTTTATATTTGTTTCTATGATATTTCACACTTAAACATTATTGAAACTTGTATTATCATTTTCATCGATGAAGCAAATCGTTATCAATCTTACCTTATGATCATTATCCTATATAAATATTATTTTTTTTTTATTTACCATTAAGTATAAAATAATCGAAAATTATAGTTATTGGCACCTACAATTGTGTTATTGGTTTTATAATTTCTGTTATTGGCATCCTCTTAAATTATATATCTAATTTAATAGTTTTACCGATTCATTTGGTTAAATTAATAAATAAAACTACCTACTTATACTATTTTATAGCTAGATAATAGCTACTACTTAGGTAAAATGAATGATAATTAAATAACACATATAAGCACCAAACCAAGTTTAAACTACACATAGGTAACTGTAGAAAAATTATACATATTTAGTATATGATTCTTAATAAAATAACTAATGAACTAATTAATTGTGTTGTAAATATATTTTATAACTTATTATTTAACTACCTATGTGCTTCACGTAGGTAACTTATTATAAAAATCATATTGTTATTAAAACATATTCAGTGATTTATCACCGTTCCCTTCGATATGAAAAATAAATTAAAATAATACTTGTTTTTTTTTTTTTTTTTGACCAACTGTCCATAGTTTTATTTCAGATAGCAAATAAAAAATATATACAACTATGCATGCGTTTTTGTATCAAATCGGAAACGTCGAAAACTAAAAAAATTCATATAGTACGTACCAATCTACCTACATATTCCAATGCCTTTTATATTTGAATCTACCTTCGAGCTGGTATATTATTATTATTATTGTTGTACATCATTTCCACGGATTCATATCGTTAATAAATATATACATATATGTTATATTAACGGTAGGCCGAATGTGGTTAATTTTGTTTGTACAGTGAATGTTAGAAAAGAAGCGTTAAAGTGATGGATATTATATTTCAAATAAACTCATCAATCCGGAAAATTACTTGAGGGTCTTCCACCATGCAAATATGAATCGATGATACCAAAAAGCTATTAACAGGAACAATTCTATTTTTGCGTTCAATCTCAACATTTATTTTATTTTTAAATTTCTATTACAATTTTAACGTTAGTGCCTCAACAAATATCAATATCAAACGAGTATATCCAATACGTGGTATTCATAGTTCAATTAGATGGGTGCTTAAACATAAAAATCAATTCAAGGAACAAACTTGAATGTTTTTCAAAATATCAAATCATCAAGTATTTGACGCACGTTTTTTAAAAGAACACATAATTGTCATCAACGTTATTATTTGCAGCGACTCATAGATAGACGTAAAACTGTGACATTCACGAATCCGACGTAGCTCCACCAACTTCTATATACCTTCGCATTAACAATTAACCTTTTCAATCCGTCGGGAAAATGCCAAAAGTCCATTATAAACCCTTTCATCACATCAGTTGAAAACGATAATTATAATAACTACTACTAAAACTACTGCTAAAACAGCCACCTATATAATGTATACTTATTCAAAAGTTCACGGGCATTTCTGGACACACAACAATGAGTTATACGTATTACGAACGCAAGTAGCGAATTATTCAAATTTTCAATCAGCCGTCTACTACTGCAATATGTATGTCGTTCATTTCCCCCATTTCCCCCAAAGTCGACCGTGCACCGTGAACGCGTATGAGTGTACTGAATAATATCGCACAACTAGTTTTTAACAATTTCCACTCTTTGTTTGCTGACGTTAATCCGATAATGGCCAGAGCACTGTTACGAAGTCGAACACATAATTATTATTATACGATTATCGCCGTGCAGAGTTTTGATCTCTAATCCAGATACTAACGGAATCGGGGGCGACTCCAACTAGTAAGTGTATAACGTCCCCTCGTTCGCAAAAAAAAAAAAAAAAAATGAGCTCTTTTCCATTAAGGTCCAATATTACATTATGCATAAACACACATATGCTTCTGATTTATTTTCATGCTTTTGTACATATTATGCCTTCGTACGCACCTCCACCACCTATATACGTGTATACTTTGTAGTCGTCTATTTAATGGTGTTCAACACGCCAATCAACCACTGCCGCCGATATCAGACCGTTTTGGTGTTTTATTTAATATTCACAACCGTAATGTACGTACCTGTATATACATGTATACTATTTAGCCGTACAGGTAAGTACTGGGTAGGTTAGGTTAAACCACCTATTCTCGTTTTATTTCAATTATTATGTTTTTTTATTTCTTCCGCCCCAATTCGTACTGTCGAAAACACAAGGGGAGTCAATCACTACCTACGGCTTTATAATGAACCGTGTTATATACTGGTACAGTTCACGCCATTTGTAAAAGCAACCGTGGAAAAAATCGCTCGTGTTGTGCAAAATATCAAAGGCGGTTTAAAAACGAAAATATCACTGCGACGGCCGGCTGCATGTAGAAAAAATAGAATTAAAATTTAGAAAAACTTACGATTAAAATACATTTATAACGTACACTCTGACGTACATCGTCATCGTGTTTCGTGATGTATATCGGGGCGGGTACCTGTATAAAATATACACTACATTTAGAAATAATAATAATTCATTAACGACCTATACGCATCTCTACATAATAATGTATACACAAGGGTAACGTTGACTAATTTGATTGACCGTTTCTCCTCCAAGGTACAGCAGATGTGTTATTATACGATTATTATTATTATTACATACAAAATAATATGAGTGTAATGGTGATCGATCAAAAAACAGTTCAATGCATTTGCCATCCCCAGCACGGCCGTGCAACGTAACATCGTGCACTCGATAGACAGTAGGTACGTATAGTGTGTACCTAACCTATATTGTAGTAGTTAAGGTATACGAGATGGTATGCCGTCGCCACCATCAAGTCAGCTCGTCTGTCCGTCAACACAAATAGAAATGGGTAACAAAAATAATAACACCGTTCGACAAATACGGTGCACTTGGTGTATGATCGGACACAAACGACTGTGACGACGAGATATATGATTGTCGTGCTCAGATATATGTTATTCGACGATAAATTCTGTTTAAAAACAATGCCTCGGCAACCGTTAATTATATATACTCTGGTCGTGTTTTTCACAAAAAAATAAATATTCTTTTACATTCGAATTATGGAAACGAAAATAATTATACGTCCCACGTCTGCGAGTGTACGAAAGATGGGAATGTTATAAATTACATATCTACATATCTATATGCGATCGTCATTAAAACAGATCATTCGATCTCGCAGGAAACCTAGAAGTTTACACACGCATTCATTAAAAATCGATTATTGTTATAGGTCTGAATTCCATAAACCGTTCCATGAGTTTGTTCTAAAAATACATAACGCATATACTGCGACTCAGAAATAAATAATCTAAAAACTCGTTTATATAAACGTAAAAGATTTTAAATTAATAAAAACGCAGCCAACTTGAAAGTATAAATAAAACTTTTTATTTCTAAAACTTTTTTTTTTTTTATATTCAATCTGTTACAAATACAGAACAATAAGAATAATTTATGAAAATGAATAGATAAATATAAATAATATAAATAAAATTACGTTGACTAAATGATATTGCTGAGCAATTTTGCCTCAAAAACATTCATCCATTTAAGAAAATATATTATTATAAGGAATAAAATAACGTAGTTCATCCAACGGAATCGCTATAAGGGAATCGTTTGGTATAAGTTATAAACCAGCTGCTGCTTTCGGAATGTACAGTATATTATAATGACGCGTGTACCGCATGCAGTACAAAACCATTATCACACAATGAAAAGAAGGTACTGCTGCTGCAACATTCCTCGATTGAAATATTTGTCAAAAACTATTATCATAAATAGTGTACACAGTTACACACGTATACGTACATTTGCTATTCCTACGTACCGGATACCGGTCATAACAGAGATAAATATAAAACGAAAGAAAAACAATTGTACATTTAAAAAAAAAAAAAAAATGTAAGCGTAAACACTCGACCCAATTGAAACCTCTCTGATTGAGTCGTATGTTTACCTACCTATTGAGTTATTGAATTACCCAGAAGAAGCCTGAGCAAACTACGAAATGTATTAAATTTCGTCGAACCACTTCTGCGTTATAGTGAACGCGGAACGTCATTTGCCGCTTTCTTCCCGTGTCACCCCCTCACAAAACACACGCGCATACATGCTCCATAAAAGAGCATTTGGCAATAATAATAATAATTAGTTATTAATGGTATATTTTAGATAAATACGCGTTCCGTTTACATGACGAACGTGCTTCGTCCCACATCGGAATATATTTAATTTCGTAGTGGAAAAAAAAATGGTGTGATCGTGAATGTGCTTGTTAGCACGGGCCTAAAGCAATAATTAAACAGATATTCATTTTGATAGACGAGCGAATGACTTTTGTGTACAACCCGTTTTCTCCACACAAAATGTTTTTCGCGGAGCACGCTCGTAATATACAAACGGTGTACGTGTATATATACACGTACGTATACATCACACACACACACACACACACACACACACACACACACACACCGCCTCTTCGATTTCATACCGTTCAAAATTAGTTTTCGATTTGATTTACGACGGATTGTCGAAATTCTATCGCATGAGCTACACAGCGACGCAACAGCAATCGGAAACGGCGTTTGATTACAATTCATAAATTATGTGTAAGCTAACTGCGTTGGACGGCGGCCCCGTATGATAACAATATTAAACACTTGCGATTCGGACGGAACAATAATAATCCAAAGACGAATCTACAGGACGTACATACAAGGCCACGCTCACACAAAAACATTTCTATACACAAATATAAGTATTAACATAATATATATTATTATTATTACGATTATATATGCATGTACTATTGTTACAAAAAACGACCAAGTGTGTACAACAGACAAAAAAATCTCATCAATAACAAATGCTGCTTTTCCCTCGGAAATTTCATCGGTCGCGTGTACACCCGAGACCAGGTTTTCGACGTTTTCCTCTCGCGTTCTTTCTCTCGTACCTCAGCCGTCCTACCCGAACCCTCCGGCCGCGTAAAAAAAAAAAAAACATCTTATACGCGCAGACACTTGCGCGCACAACGCACTTCCCCTGCCCCGCACGCACGCACGTCGTCACGGAAGCTACGTCACGTCGAGCGCGCGCAGTGACACCACCTTGCCGCGAACACCTATATGCACACGGGCGCGTGCGCGTGCGCGCGACTTGTAATAATTTTAATTGGAAACGACCGGGAGGGAAGCGCCGCCGCCGCCGCGGTAGTAGTAGTAGTAGTAGTAGCACCGGCGGAGTGCATAGCGCGGACGGGGTGTGGAGGGGCGGATGTAGGCGCGCGCACCCGCAAACGCCGCCGCACGGGAAACACTGGCCCACGCGTGTACGCGCGCACCCGATCGCGGTGCGTATTCCTGCTGATGCGTGTGTTGCGCGCGGCGTAAAGCGGGTTCCGGTCGACGGCCAAACGGAGGCGGCGCGGAGCGCGCGTTTAGTGGCCACGCCTAAAGCGCGATCCGCCTCTTTTCGCGGGCGAAAAAAAAAAATAAGAAAAATTCCCTTTTGTTTTTGTGCCCCGCCGGTGCGAGCAACGGTGCATTGTGCACCGGGTGCAAGGCCGTGCGTTGCATGGGCGCGTACGCGGAAAACGCGACGGGGAACGCGCGCGCCATCTAGCCCGTCTCGGCTCCCTCTCCTCCGCCCCCCGTGCCTGCGCGTACGTATGGGGGGGGGGGGGGGGAAGAAGAAGCTAAATCCGTCTCCGGGCGAAAAAATGAGCGCGGGAGTCGCGGATTAACGCACAACGATACTGTAAACGAAAACAACCGTCGACGTTACCCGCACACACATAAAAGGCCACCGGTGCATTCGGCTGGACGTAATGGGTACACAGGTAATATGTTTCGGGTACACACGCCGGGTAAAACCGGTTACGGTGTTTTCAAGGGACCGTGACGGTGTAAAAGGTGTGTAACGCGGCGGCGGCGAACGGCAGACGCGCGGACGGCGTTGACCCGACGGTTGCCGGTACGGCGGAGGCTCGCGCCCCGAAAACTGTGCAGCGCTCCCCGGTTCTTCCGCGGGGCACAATGACAACACCGGTGGCGGTGCACGCACGACACACCTTTATTTCGCGTGCACATTGGTATTGTTATGTCGTTCTTCTTCGTACACTATTATTATTATTTTTTTTTTTCCCGTGAAATCCGCGCGCGCGTACCCATACGCACAACATATTGTAATACACCTCTACTACCTACGCGCTACGATCGGAGAATGGAAGAAAATAAAGTCGGAATTTCAACAAAACGTTTCGTACGTTCATTGTGCGCTGGGGGTTTTTCGAGCACCTGCAGCAGTGGCGACGGAGAGTGTTTTGCGCGCCGAACGGGTATTCGTCGCGCTATTACGACGAGTATTTGTTCCCGTCTTAACGTCCGTTAACCCATCGTTTTTCACGCCCGGCAAATCGTAAGAACCGCTTTTGTTTACACAATAGCTTTAATCGAACGACGCATGCGGATCGACGTACCAGCGCAGCCAGTCGAATACTTTATTTGGATTTCTTAGAAGCGTACGGAGTATACGCAAAAGTTACGCAAAATAATAATAAAGCGTGAAAACAAAAAATATACTCAAAAGTTACACAAAACAATAATAAAGCGCGAAAACGAAAAAATTTATTTTGTTTGAAGTATTTGTTTTCGATCAATACTCCGACGACGGTTATGTTTGTCAGTGTACGATTTAGTTTCTCAAACAGTTTATAATAACGCATCCGGTGTACACGATATTTTAGTATTTTAATGTTTTTAAGTTTTCGCTCTTCGAATGTTTCGACTTTTCGACTGAACAATTCTGCAAGGATTTACGCCGCAGAGTAAAGATAAAATACGCCCTACTCGATTGCGTCTCGGTAATGGAACCATTGCTGTCCCCTCTTAAATCCCCGTGTGTAACATCACTTAATGTAATTAACTTAGCTCGCCCGAAGCAAAACAATCGGTATAATTCGATTTTTTTTCCCGTTTTTCGGCTCAGAGACCACCTGCGGGATATAATAGCGATACAAATGTTATTTGATTTCACAATAACTTTTTTCTCGTCTTTACGGAATGTTGTACGTCAACGTTTTTATAAACATATATACATTTATCGATCATGTAATAAGAGTCCTCTGACTTCCGATTTTGTCCGAGTGGCGGACACTAAACGACGTAGCATTGTAAACGATTAGCTAATAAAGTTAATAAATATGGCGTATGACAAACAAAACTGGAAAAGAACACAAATCTATTAACTACACTGTAAAAATTACATTTCAGACGGCACCGACTAATCGATAATTAATATCCAGGAATACTAATGCTCACATATTTCGTTCTATTAGGTAAAAGACACCGAAAATTTTTTGTTTCACCATTTCAATTACGACTCGGATCGATTGCAAGTAATCACATTAATGGAAACAATTTAGTAAATCCAATGAGGAAAAAAAAGTCACACTACCGTATTATAAAACTTAATTAAAAACATATTAAAAGTGTTTGAATTGTGGTGAAATATAGTCGGACTCTTTAAGTTACGACAATATAATAGATTTACCAAATTACGTTTACATTTCGATGAGCGTCACCACGACGACTACCCGGTATGTTTTGAAAGCTATATTAGTTCTGACAAATGGAATGTATTTATTATTAAAACCAACCCTTAACACAAAGCTTCCAGTTAAAAAATATTAGCATATATTTATATATTTTTTAAAGCAGAGCGCTGTACTCCAATTAAGTCTTCAAATGCAGATACTTCACAAGAAAAATATAATCAACTAGGTTTTATTTTTTCTCGCTTGTAATAATTTATAAATTATTAACTACAACATAGTTCTTATAAAAAATTATACGTTTGTCACTAAAAATTGGATATTCTATTGAATTTATTATAGTATTAGAAATTTAATAGTGGGTTAATCGACATATTAATCAATTGGTATTACAGGTTCGATTAAATGCAAAAAACAAAAAATATCAACTAAAGCTTATTTGTTCGTAAACAGTATTTAATTAATGGAATTAATATTAAGGCATATAGTATAAACGTGCGTAATAGATTTCACTGAATAATGTGTTGATGACTTTTATTTTTTTTTTAATTCATATAAATATTGTAAACAGCAATCAATATTCGATATTATAAAATAGTCTCAAATTTAACTACACATTGATGTAAAATAAAAACCTACGGAGAAATTTTATATTTTTTTTCCATCTCACCTTTTTTTTAAAATATTTTAAAATATTAATTTTAACTACTAATTAAAACCAAGTATACTCCTTTTATAAAAATAAAAATAATTTTCTATTATGATGGCGATTAAAAAATGACGATAATAATTAATCTTGATCCCGAACGATAAAATATCTTGTAAAATAATTTTATATTATAGTATTTTTATGACGTCCAATTAATTATAATACATCCATCCCGTGAGAAACTTGGATGTGACGGAAATATTGGGGCGTAACTCCCTCTAAGAGGGTTACCAAGACATAAAAAACATCACGGGAATTGAAAAATCCAAATTACAAAGGGATCAATTAATATATAAATTAAACTGTCAACTTAAACACAAAAGAAATTCTAAAAAAAAAATTTTGAACGACTAAATTTTTTACAATATATGTTATAACCGATGACTAACAATAGTTTAATAAGTAGAATTGACATTGTTGGCCCCCATAAACGTGCGAGTGACTCGAAAACGAAATAAACGTGAAAAACTGATTTTTTTTTTTTACCAACTTAATATCAAGTCGTCGTTTCGATAAAAATGAAAAATATCTATAAACGATTACTTAATCCTTACGAGTGTAAGTGACATATTCGCACAGTCGAAACGTGTCTGAAATCGAGTTTTTACTATTTCTGAGAAAATAGCTAGTGTTTCAGACAACGTTTATATTGCAATATACGTGTTCATAGGTATAAATATACAAGTGTGAATAGTTTTTGCTAAGGTAGCTAAACGATCAAATTCACTAAAACAGATCGTATGACGACCGATAATTTTTTTATTTAAAATATTTAATCGAGAAAAATAAAAAAAAAAAACAACTTTCAACAATCCGGACTAGACGAATTCTAAATGCACTACAGTCTGTAGACCACCAACACCGTAGTTTATATGACACATTCTCAATCATATCATTATAATGATTGTACACTACACACATCTGAGAAACAAATCTCGGTCCATATAATTACAATACACAGGGGACTATTTACCATAGAATTCACACGGAATGAAACAGCCATAAATAAATGCGTATATTAACTAATAAAATAATACGGTTTTTTTTTTTTTTTTTTTTTTATTATATCGTTCGGAAATTTATAACGACAACACCTATGCACGAAAGAAAAGAGAAGAAAAATAATAATAATAATTTAAATTATTATTTAGAATATGATGTCTTAATTTTTATGTATTATTTTTTATTTTATTTTAGCGTTTTAAATTTAAACAATCGTCTAGATTAAAATATTACGATTTCAGTTGTGAACTTCCTGTTCTCGTCAATATTCTTACTTACACTTATAGCAGGTAACGATAATGTATAATGGATCGTGAACCAAGTTAAATTATAACATTAAATTATTAGTTCCGGTTCTAAATATGCACACACACATAGAAATATATATAAATATTTATGTATGGCACAATCGAGTAAATCGGTGTGTGTTTATGTGTGTGTGTGTGTGTGTATAAATATAAGTACATATTATAAATGGTATATATAAGGGCTAAGATGTAGGTATAAATAGGTTGTACCGCAACGAGCACAGGTATGCAGCTGCGGTATGCTAGGGCGCAGGGGTAGAGGTTACCCGAGGTCAGGCTGTACGCGCGTGCATGTGCAAGAGAGCGCGCGAGAAAAATAAAAGAAAATAACGATACCAAGACCATGAGACTGCGATGAAGACTATCGCGCGTACGTATCGGTGACGTAGTCGTGTGTGCGTTTATATTAATGCGAGAGAGTATTTGTGAGCGACTAAATGTATGCGCGTATTGTGTGAACGCGCGCGAGTGCGACCGAACAAGAGACAGAACGGGTAGCTCATGCGACGGCGCAGGTCATAATCGTTTAACTTCGATTCGATATTTTTACAACGATTTACCCGAATCGAAAACGTCTCCGGTTACAATAATGTCTTATCGACTACATACGAGATTTTTTTTTTTTTTACATTTCCGTATGATTGAATTCCATCAAATATTTATGATGATAATACTATATTATCAATATTAACAATACTATTGTACTGTTTACCTAATAATGATCGAACAATAGTTATTTCGATTCTACGCCGAGCGGTGGATTCCGCAACTCGTAAAAGTGCACTGGTATGAGAGTTGACGTTCGTTTCGTCGCGTTAAATACAATCGTACACGTATCGTGCAGGTACGAATATATTTTACGCGCCGCGTTCACAATTAATAAAATCGAAAAATAAATTACGCCTTTGATACGATCCGTAATGCACTCTAAAGACGAGTTGTGTTGTATACTACGTGATTTATATTATTTATAAAAACAAGGTGGATTTTTAGCACGTTTCAACGTTTTCTCCTTTAACTCCAACAGACGTACACAGAAAACTAGGAAGAGGTTTAATGCTGTTGAATTGAAGATCGGACGGGTTGAATTGCAGAATTTTTTTTTTTTGTTATATATAGAATGTTGTTTATACGAATTTGTAGAGAACGTGATTCCATAAAAATTTCAAAAGATTTTTCGAACAATTGAAGAAAACATACACAAAAAATTATACAACAAGTCATAAATCAAGTATAAATCGACAACTCATTTAAATAGCATTAAATATATGTATATATTGTCAAAATACATATAAATTATTTTTTTTCGTTTTATACATTTTTTAACGATAAGATTTAAAATGTCAATGTTATATTCATTTGTATGTTGTTTAAATAATAATCTCTAACATCAATCAATACTAGAATTAGTGTTAATAGCTCATTGCAAAGTCTTTATTTTGTTATAATTAAATTACATTTAATGTAAAAAAAAATAAGTATAAATTATATTTATAAACTCGTTGTTCTACGTTTTTAATCATAACGATTTCGAACTATATTAGACGTGTGAAAATAATAATAAAACACAGCACGTATTATATTTTACGACATTCTTAACATTAATTACAGCGATGATTGTTATAAACGTTATATAGTATACCGATAAAAACAAAGGAAAAATACATTTCATTGTCGCTGGATAATATGTTTAGAAATAATTTATTACAATAGTAGGCGTGTAATATATTATGAAATATTTATTACATATTAAAATATTTTCTATGTAAATGCTATAATTAAAGGCTATGTTATTAATACTTCTTAGTTTATTTGCTTTTATCCTGTTGGAAAAACAAATAAGAATTAGTCTATTAAGTGACCATTTATTTGGTAATATAATAACGATTTATCTCATAATGGAAAAAAAACTTTCCTTAAAATAGTATAATAATGGTGGATAATAACTAATCGAATGTTTTTTCTAACTTGTAAATGGATATATAACTGTTTAAAAATGTACATATTTTCTTCGAATATACCTAATGGTAATTAAAAAAAAAAAAAAAAAACATTAAAAAAGACAAACAATCTAAAGTCTTTGGACACGGTCAAGACAGAAATTAATGCGAAGGTGTCTCCAGACGATTTGTTCATTGTCCATAATTTCTTCTAATGTCTTCCACTAACGTCCATAAACACGTTTTTTAATATTTATTACATATAATTACTTTTTCCTTCTTTTATTCACTGCCCTTTTGTTTATTTCTATTTTAGTTTTTAACAGCTACACAAAATACATGTATACAAACATTCGAGTGGTTCAGAATCAAGTTCATAAAACCCGATTCAAATTTTATTTCAAGTAATAAACCATTAAAATTTACTAAATGTATACAATTATACAACTAAAAATATGTATAAGAACCAATGTACTAAATATATTACTCGATTGTTATCTTAATTAATCATAAAAAATTTAAAAATACGGATTATAATTACTTTTGACAGCCCAGTTGGTGCCAGTAGATCATTACTGTTTTTATTTTATCATTGCCTGTACTACATGTTTACAAGTACTAATTTATTTGAAAATAAACTGCAGCATGTGTCTAAAATAAAAATTATGATTTTTAATAAACTTTAATGTACTCAACACAAGTACTTATAATATGAGCAATTTATAACTTATTAATATTCTAGTGACTAAATAGTTCAGTTTTACAAGCCATGACGATTCACAAGCAGTCATTGTAAGTTTATATTATTAGTGTTTTGTAAATTACATTGTTTCTTAGTCATTAGGTTTAACAATCATTCAATGAAGAAAATATAAGTTTTAAAATAATTCACATTTATTAGAGAAAATGGTATATAAAGTTCATAAAAGAAAGGCTTTGTCGAAAAATAAATACAAAATTCATAATAACGCATCCCTTCAATATTTATTTTTTTTTTTTAACATAAATGAAACATTTTTATAACGATAGTAAAACATCATAATGAAAAAAAATGAACAGGACACTCGTAATTATTAGTAAAATAAAAAACGTTTTCACTTCACAACTTACGATCATAATATTCGTTCGCATTTCCTTTTCGAAGTACAATAACATCATTAGGACTTCGAGAAGTCACTACTGATGGGAAAATTATGATTTATCCAAAAAAATACTTTTCCAACTATATTGCCTCTATATATCTTCTCTAATTAGACATGACGGAGATCGTACATACTTACATACCAATGTCGAGTTAAAAAATTAAATAACGATCTTTCTCGTGTATGTTATTACAATACGAATACCTATAACATCCATAATTATCTATAACTACAATAACAATATACCTGAGTGCAGTGGCATATATAGGGGGAGACTAGCGGGCTGTAGCCCCTCTCTTCCCCCCGAAATTTTTTAAAAAATTTAAAAATTTGTTATATTTTAATGGTGCTTTATGCTTATTTAAAATTTGCGTCCAACTTCAAATCGTTTTGGGACATTCTGTACATGAAATGTAGATAAGTACCTACTGTGTCTTATTAGTAATTCTTAGATAGCAGTGGTAATTTCACTCTGTCCATAGTAGCCCGTCATGAAAATATTTTCTGTAAACGCCACTGTCCGAGTGTTTAAAATTATTAAAATTTAACGAAGCAATGCAAAAGAACGATTGCGTACGAGGAATCTGTTGTGTTATTGTCAACTCAACAACGACAATTTCGAAGAAAAATATAAGAAAACGCGATCCAAGCAACGTACATACATAATAATGTTATAAAACATAAATACGTCTGCAAGTTTATTTCACATACATATACAGTGTAAAGCGTTTACGAGTTTGCCCGACAAAAAAACCACGGGCATGTGAAATATTAAAAAAAAAATCAATGAAACGCGTATATCTTCTAGGCAATAGTTCTTGGAATTCAACACTATTTTTTATTTTATAATCTTTAGCTTTTAGTATTTTCTTTTATCCCTGTGCTAATCCCGTTAAACTTTGCAGTTGGACGGTCTAAGGAGACGCGTTCGCGGTTTAGAAGAAAATAGAAAAAACCCATCCTGAAGCCAACAGTCCTTCCACTACATACGAAAGCAAACACCACAAACACAAATAGACGCATCATATTTTTATATAATATCCACACGCCGCGTCGGTACAAATCCCGTGACGGATTGACCAGACGGAAGGAGAAAAGTGTCACGACGGACGATTTGACACTTTTACCCAAGTCGTCGGTCGTCTTTCACTTCTGCTACCCGACAACCACTACTATACTTAGACTCTATCGCGCTGTCTCGACATCACCCACAGCCCGAACCGAGACCGACCGAGAGATCTGGATAATCTCTCGGAAAGTGCATGAACATCATACCGCGAAATAGCTAAAAGCCGTGCAAAGAGAGAGTGAGAGAGAGAAAGATGTACAGAGACCCTGGCATAATTAGTATGCGGCAGGGTTGATGACTTTTATTTACATTTATATTTATGTATATAAAACATGAGTAGACCGATTTTCGCACCCTTCTCGAGCAATCAGTCACCAATGGTGTTAAACTCAAAATAAAATTTATTTAAAGAAATTATTTATTGAGTTTATGCTCAACCTCAGCATAAATCTTATGCTTAAAAAATTACTTCTGATAATTTTCCACTCAACATCGTTTCAAATATGATATCACAATTTATTTCCAATTTAATTTTTGTAATTGGTCCATTAATGATCCTACTAACCAAGGTTTTACACAAACGTTTATCTCCATAGCTAATAATACTTCGCTCATTATCCAACAATTATTCATCATATTTTTTTTTGTTTTTATTACAGCTTTAAGTAATAATTAATATAACTCCATTCATCATATTATATCTAAATATTTTTTTCTAGTGCAAACAATCTAATCTCATAATACGTTATTTTATAACGTTGTTCGCACAATTGTAAATTTTATTTAACTGTCTAACTTTTATAGTCTTGTACTTAAAGTTATTAAAAAAATAAAAAGTTATATATTGTAATATTTTTCTCGATCAGAAAACGACAATGAGATAAGTTCATGCATCGTTTTCCGATTCACTGCGATACATCGAATATGCTTCGATAATAATTATTAGTAAATTAAAGCCTATAATCAGATACCTATATTAAATTCGTATATCACAAGACTAAAAAGAAAAAAATGTAAGTATATTTTATGGGTATTGATGAGAGTCAATAATATACGTAGACTATTTTATAGTAAATGTATAAGTTATACAGCTCAAGTACGGGAGGATAGATAAGTAATTTAAATAAGTAGGTACATACATATATATATATATATATATATGTACATGTATATAATAGTCGCTAAACGCCTACGCAAATTAAAAAATTATATTTGTTATTAATTCTAGACGTTGAAAACCCTAGGTAGAAATTTTTTTATTATCAAGACACATTACCTAAAAGGGGTATATTGTGGCCGTATTATTACCAACGAAGGTGTTCGTGTGTTTTCAACTAGGCTACTGAGAAGCATGTGTAAATTATGTAGATTTTTGATAATACTTTAAATTGATTATAAATATTGTTTGCGTGCAAAAGAAAAATGCACATAAACGAGCAACAATGTCCAACATGTAATAGGTAGGTAAATAAAAATCGATGTTTTATACTATATACGAAGATAATTATGCAGAAAAAACAGTAACAATAACAATGAAACAACAATCGTAATTAATATACAATTAATTCGGTTTATATAGTAATTTAGTATACTGTTGACAGATATTAAAATTAATTTCAGAGAAATCGATTCACCTAATTATATGAACTGTTTTTGTACCACAGCATAAAATCCATATTAAATTATAAGAATAAAATAATTATCATTGTTATTCATTTTTAAATTGTTGTATGATAATGGACATTTTTGCTTCGATTGTATTTATGTTAACAAAAAGTAAAAAATATCTATTTGATATTTATGCAGAACCAAAAAAAATTATATATATTGTCAGTTGTTATCATGTGTATTAAAAAAAATTTATTTATAATGTAAAAATATAATTTTATACCATAAGTAGATCATTTACTCACGAAAAAGAATAATTATAAAATCTTAAATAAATCTAAATAGGTATATACTGTTATATGTAAGTAAGCTGATACTCTGTTAATTTCAAAACAATCGAAAAACAATCTAAGCTTTACAGTTGAACCAAATTCATTATGCAAAAACGTTCAATGTTCACTATACATTTATTTTAAACGTGCTTGATACGACAAGAGTATGACACACGTGAATAACGAACCAAAACAATATACAAACATACCAACCTTTATTCGTAATAGCCTATCCAATATCTGTACTAATGTAACGCTCTCAAATCTCGTAGCAACAATTTTTTCGGTATATTTTCTCACGGACTTCCCGATGAACATGGGACGTATAAATCACGGTCGTCTTATCAAATACTATCGATTCATTATAATGTAGGTATATGTATATACACGTATATATGCTTGACCAGGTTGGGCGGGGGTATGAAAAAGTGTTACGAGATAAAAAATAAATAAAAAACAAAATAAAAAAAACACTCCGTTTGTTTCCCTGCTTGTTGGTCAGGAGAACTCTTTACACGGCATTGCGGAGCGCGTCCGGAGGAATCATGAACATTCATCAAATTCCCAAGGTTAACGTACACACACTCACACACAAACTCCCTCTGTTCGGACACACGCGGACGGATCGAAACCGGTTACGGTCGGGGCCCCCGAGAAGAGAATATTATCATCGGTAAAAATACAAGTATATGATGCATGTATAAAATAATAATAATAATAATAATAATAATAGTATTAAAATCCGTTTTACTGGGCAGGTAGTATTTTTTTTTCATATTTAAAACATTTGCTTTTGTCATCCCCACCGTACACCACTACATTTAAAGGGTGCCTGTATCGTACATGTGTACATGGTGTGTACCAACACATGAGGTGGAAACACGTCTAATATAATGACCAAAATCACGAAAACAACAATTACTCGGGATTGTTCGAGAAATATAAATACATATCATGATAGACGTGTGTAGTAGTATTGCATGCGTGCGCCGAGTTAATTTTTATAAAACTTTGTTGGAATATGATTAGCGAAGACATTTTTAACGAGACGAATTAAATGGTTAACATATAATATTGAGCAGCAAATGCTAAAAAAACGGAAAACGAATAACATCGGATAACCGATATTTTCACACCATTTAAATTTCCCAGATTTAATTTTGTACGCACATAATATACATCCAAGCATCTGACAACAACACAATAGTTTATAATTTTGTCGTATCGAGTTCGTTGTTTTTGCTTTACCTTAACCGGTAACATTAAAACAACAAAATAAACGCGGAAACGAATTGTATTAGTATTTTCAAAAGTTCCGGTTTTTAATAATATTTCTGTTGTGATGAACAACAACGGTCGTTACGTCACGATTTGGACGACAAAGAAATATAATACAAAATAGAATACACGACGCGTGCACACGTCGAGAAAGAAAAAAAAACTAGTGATCGTAATAAGCATCCGGCGTATTTGGTTCGACTGCAGTATTCATTTCCTAGTAAACCTCTAATGACCACGTAGCCGGTTCGACAATGCGTCAACGGATAAAGAGAAGAAAATAAAGTGCGGTCCATCGCGTCGTACACGCGTCTTCTGTCGAATCGATTTGCAGAATACGTACTACATATGTTTCGAAAGTGATTTACGAAACTTTTCTGTGTTCGTGCGAGTTGGACCAACAGCGGTGACGGTTGATTAAAAACATATATCAGAATTCGCCGAACTAGTGGTAAAAATTCGTCGACCTAGGTAAATTATGTTGGAGTTTAGCCAGTTTAGAATCACAACCGCTCGAACTGTCGGCAAAGCAATTGCGTACGCGCGTCTGTTGCTACTATACCGTCCGACGTTAAAGTCGTTGGACCAAGTGTTAATTTGAAAAGTTTTTCGTCTACAGCGCAGAACGCGCGTAATTGGGTTGGATGTTACAACGAACCGTGGTCGACACGAATATACAGCACAATTTTATTTTACCAGTGTTTGGATTACAGATCGGAAAAATTACGCGATTTCCTTTTTGTTTTACCCCCAACAGCCCTGATTAAGTGGAAATGACGGAGAGAAAAAATTACCGTCGAAGCCTCCACCAATGCACGGCGGTATCCAGGAACCACGGACTATTAGGCGTATGCCGTGGTCGCGCCGATAGATCGGAAAGGACGAGAGTGGTGCGCGGAGAAAGACCTACCGCCCTGACCTATAGCTCATTACTCCTCTCATCTCGTCAAGTTCAATGTTTCTTTCATCACGGATATTTCCATCACGTCTGTCACTGCTCATTATCGAAACGAGTTTTTGTTCCGCGGGGGGATTGCACGTACGTACACGCGCGAACACGAGCAAAATTATGAGCAGACGAACAATTACAATTTTTTCTTATTCTAAAATTACAAAAAAAAAAGTCATAAACATTCAAATTTTGTTTCCGGCGAGAATTATGAATATCGAAATGTGTCGTCTAAGGGGTTACGGTGAAAAACGTTGTTTCGACGAATACGACGATGGTTTAAAAACGCGATTATTACGCGCATCGGTCTATCTCGTAACCCTGGCCGCGTAACTGTATTACAATAATACAATCGATACATAACGGAAGGGTCTCGTTGTTAAACCATAAACCGCGCGCGGTTACTACGTGTCGACCACGGGACGACGTAAATATACGAAATAAAAAATAATAATAAAACATCGCCGTACGTACATGCACGGACATTGTGAACAGGTAAGACGTATCGATTAAACGTACAAATAATAACATTAATAACACTAATAACAATATAATTAAAATAGTAATAAAATCGAAATAGAACAATTTCGACGACGACCGACCATCCGAAACAACAGTGTACCCAGTGCAAAAATATCAACAGATAATATGTGTGTGTGTGTACCTAGAATGGATCACAGCGGTTTTCGTACAAACGGTCAACGGTACATGTTTACGTGTATAATATATATATACTGGGGTACACACGAGTCCGGTGCGGTCTGTCGGGCAAAAAATGTGATGTTGGGGGAGGAGGGACAGACGAGTCGTTCGAGGAGCCGTTGTAATACCGTTAAACGTACTCACATTGAATTCGACGTGTTCCAGTGCACGGTGAAGGACTTGGTGCAGTCGCTGACCGTGGACAGCAGGACCGTCTCGAAGCATATGAGCAGGACCAGCGTGAGGCACGACGTGATCTTGGTGCACGAGACGCCGCGCATCGTAGCGGCGGACCGTCGGCGTGTGATGGCCGCGGCCGGCGGCGAGAAGAACCGCAGACAGCCCGGCAGCCCCGGGAACCCGAACAGGTTGTCGAACAGCACCATGGCGCGCGTCGGGGTGTGCGGCGAACTTTGTCCGTCGGCGGGCGAACGGGAGCGCGAAAACAATAGCGCGCAAGACCCGGGTCGGGGGATGAACGTGACTCGCGATAAAGGAACAACTGTCTCGCGCCGATCCGTCGGTGGGTCGGAGAAAATAGAAACAGCGGCGGTACTGTTGCTTTGTCGGTGTCAACAGCGCGTCGTCGGCGCGGCGATGACGGTCATCCGGCGGGCGGCGGTGGCCGCGACATGATCAAGACGACGACGACGGGTGACTGCGGGCCCGGACCATCTAGACGCGAGCGGATCGTAGCGGTCGGCGATCGAGAGGCGATGCGGTCGCGTTCCGGACAGAGGATACGGACGTAGTGGTGGACGTGCGCGTCGGACGGATGGAAAAACGACCGGTCGAGACTCGTTCGAATCGAGAACGAAACCGAAATAACAGACGGGGGCGGCGGACGGACGCGCGTATGGCACAAACACGCAACACAGCGATAGACGATCGCAGTACGGCGGACAGTACGATACTGACGAGCTGTCGCGATGGTGAGAACGGTCTAGGCGCGCGCAACGGTCCGGCAACGCCGCGTGCCCAACACGGCGGCGGCGTTCCCTTCACCCCCTCTTGCCGTACACCATCCGCGCGTCGCCCTACGGGACGGTACCGCCGTACGATCAACGCGCCACCTAACGGCTCACGACCGCCGCGCCATCTATGCGACAGCGAGTTATCGCCGCCGATAGTGCGGTTCAAACGCGACGTAAACTATTCCCGTACGTTACGGGCGATGTTCGGGTCAGACGAGGTATTTTTTATCCAGATAAAGATACCGATAAAGATGAACACTGTTTCATCTAGATAACGATAAAGATATCATTTTTTAAACGGACGCAAACCAATGTCCGTAAGTTTTCTTTTATTATTATTTCATTCGTTTTACAACATCATACCAAATTTATGTGCTCAAACACAGGTTATACATTTTTTTTAGGATTTCATTATTTATTTACGAAACAACGAATAAAGAACTGGTAAAAACAAATGATGTATTTTTACGATTAGTTAATTACCGTTGGAATTACCGTACCCTTACTCTAGGGTACTCGTAGGGCAAATGTTATTAATAATTAATACGTTGATAACTGCAAACAGCCGTTCTTAGAATAGCAGTACAGTTTCAATTTATAATCGTACAATGATAAACATTTTACCTATCGGCATTCCGAAAGATAAAAAGCACTATTGTTGGTATTTATACATTTTCGTAAACTGTATAATTAATGTAAAATAACTTATAAACTTTGAGAGTTTAAATAAAAATGTAATACATTTGTTTACAGAATTTTGTTGATCGAATATTCATCAAAGATAAATGTTTGTACTAACCTTGTAACTATTTACCTAGTTAAGATAATATACGAACAAATAACTATATAGAAATAATTCATCCGGATAAGTCCGAACACTAGTTAAAGGTTATTGTATTCACGCAGCGCGAAACACTAAAACAATAAAACACAATGCTCTTCCTGCAGCAATATCCGGCGTTATTGAAATAACCTTATGGTATCGTCAACATTATTCACGACCGAGACTCTATCGCGCGATCAACCACGAAATTTGGGCCATCACAAAAATGAATACGATCAGGGTCATCGCCAGGTAAGAGGAGACCATTTTGCCTCCAGTCTAGGAAAATCTAAACGGGTTAATCCAGGTTGATTGAAAATAATACTGGACGTCGTCCCCTATTAAAGATTATTAATATTAATATATTATTTTTAAACAATTCTTTCTTCACGAAACATTAATAAATTTAATTTAATACAATTAACTTAACAGCGTTATTATACAGGTCACATTTTTCAATTATTCTAATATCCGAACAACTGTAATTTATTACAGTAGTGCGAAGAATGACGAAATTGTACCCAAATATACGTAGAAATTCTTTACCGCCAGTATCGACCAAGCTCTTATTTGCTACGGCCGTTTATAAACTGCCCAGGAATAAAGTGAATTTTTACATTGTTGAGAATTAGATTAAAACGTGATTCGTTGCACGAACGCATTTAAATGACTTTAATTGGTTGAAGTTTGGCGAACAATACTGACGAACGTTTTGTAAACTCGGGTCCCAGGCCCTGGAAATCCTTAGGACGACTCTGAACACGGTATTATACTATTGTCGTAGTTATCGCGGTCGTCTCCGAGGTTACCGCGGACAATACCGAACCCATCGCAGTGTACACCACGCGATAAAGTGACGACATGACGACCACGTAGTACCAGGCGACTTGGTACCGATTGTAATTATTGGGTCGGAAACAATATCTAGAGCTTCGGCAAGTCTACACTGGCACTCGTCTCGCATTGGATTTGTATCTCCCGCGAACGGTCGAAAAGCCGAGTAAATGTTCAGTTTACCGTTGCGCGCACTGCTCGTTTTAAATGAAACATTTAAACGCTCGTAGAGCACAAGCAAGTCATGCTTTAGGGCGGCATAAGATTTTTTTAAAGAAAGCAAAAATAGCAAAATGTAATAAATATCGACAACGTACGACAATAATTACTGTTGTGCATCTTTACTATTATCGTGGCTCCACCAGTTCAATATATGACTGTAAATCATTACATGATACTATGATTCTAATTTGTAATATTTTTGATAAACAGTGACCATAGAATTTTCGCTTTAAGGTAGAAAATATCTGACGACGGGCCTGCTACACCTATCAACACGCACTGGTTAGACGGGCTACCCGTTTGAAAAGCTATTTTCTTTATAAATAAAATTTTATGGCCCTGGGCCGGATTTTCCAGGTGTATGTGCCCCAAGTATGATCAGCTCCTCCACCCTATTACCCTATCCATTTTTTTTTAATTATTGACAATGCGCTTTGATGTATCGACAGGGCACAGTAGTATAGTAAGCGGCTAAGTGTATCTGAAATAACTGAAATATTTCGGCTTCAATAATTAAACGCAACACGATGTCGTAAGGTTACCAACACGGATAATATAACGATTAGTGTCTATCTGTTTCTATTGCTTGACGAATTCTATTTTTAAAGTGCTGTGCCACAGTACGGCAACAATGATCGCGCACATTCTACTACCATATATAATATATTTAGTTTTGAATACAAATTTCATTGTTTTTCCGAATGTCCGAAAACATTGCTTTCTAAACACAAAGTTCATACACTGAGAAATTTAAAAATGTAACTTTTATTTCGAATTCTTAAGAGTTTTTTTTACTTTATGGACCATTTTGTGACATTTTTATAGCGTTTTTATGTTTTTAATTCACTTTTATGAATGATTAAAATTTGATAACAATTTAGTTAAAATTCATATATTCATACATTGAATTGCATATGAAATTCATAATAAAATTATAACGAATGTGCCTATTTATCTAAATTGTATATTTATTTTTTGAAAATAATTTAAAAAATAAAAAAAATATACATTATTAAGAATAAGAATTTATTTAATAACAAAACAGATGTATTCAACATCAAAAACAGTTTTGCTTCTTTAGTGCATTTTATAATAAAGTATTCTGTTACGAGTGCATTAAATATTTCAACGAATGGAAAAATATTACTATACGCTTTCAAATGTACGTAGCACAGCCACTTTATTTTTTGTACAATGCACAAAAAGTGTGCTAGTGCACACAATTTTAAACCCCGATCTCCGCCAAAACTTTTGTGCGCACGTATACCCTACGTCAGATTCGACCTTTAGTTCAACAGTGGCCAACATTATTCAGCTTAATAGAAAATGGAATATCATTCGTTTTTTTTGCCCGTTAGTGTTGATAATATATATTTATCGGCCAAGAGGTAATTTGAATTATAAATACGGGTCGCAGTTTATAATACATTCTATAGTCGTTTTCAGCAGCCCGGTTATACTATCCCATATACCGAACTCGTATCTCGACGGAGGAAAATTAATTAATGTTAATATTTCCGTTAAATATACGGGAATATGCGACGCATGTCTAGCAGACGATCACTGATCAAATCGTTACTTCTTGTAGATTCAAATAAAATGATATTCAACGTTGGAAGCCGTCGACAGAGTAAACGAGTTGACGGTACATGCATGTATAGAGTTTCTTTTTGGAAAAATCTACCCTATTAGGCCTTCTTAATAGGGTACTCGCGTTCATTGTTCCATAATAATAATCAAATTCTTGGGTACACACTTAGTTGCAGTAACTATTAGGTTCGCAGTAATCTGTTAGTTGTGTCAGGGTTAAAGCGAATAAGTAAAACTGCTTCGTCTATTTAAAATTTTCAATATTTTTTTTCGACTTTCATTCTGGCAAGTACCTTTGCCTGTAGACGCCACTTATACCATACTTCGTGTTTTTCTTGATCTAATGTCGTCAGCACAGAAATTTACGTTTTACCGACCAGCTTTCGCGTTCGTAAAATCTAGAATTAAATTTACTATGAGATTGGTTATTATTCATAAACAAAAATTGATACGGCACTTAATCATAATACTGTGACATGTTTTAAAATCTGTAAAACTAATAAGAATCAGGTTAAATGTTCTTTCGTATTCTGCTGTTGAACGAGAAAAAACCTTCGGCCTATTGTTCTGTTATGCTTTCATTTTTCATTAGCTTGTCGTTTACTACATCATACCGAGTACTTCCACTATTAACATTATGTTGAGGTCCATTAATCGCTTGTCCAAGTGAAAACTCTTTATGGATTATAGAGATTTTTGGTATAAAATACTATTCGAATCGTTTACGATCTTTGTATATTTGTTTAACTTTCTATCAAAATGCGATTTTAAACGGTTCAATATTTGTATAAACAATATTTATTTTAAAAATGTTTTAAAAAAACTAACACTGTAAATGATATTATATTGATGCGAAACAGTATTGCACTTCTTAACAGTGCATGTCGTCCCCTTTCTTCTTCTAAAATAAATCAACGCAAAAATTGATGTTTTTATTAAATGGTTGAACGTACATTAATGCCATTCCATGGCTACGTATAATTATTTTCATTATTTTGATAACACGATTTTAAAATTTATTTAGTACATCAAATTTCAAGCGGGTATCTAATTACGATTCAACGCTAACCCATTGCTTTTATGAGTCATATTTTCATATACATATTTTTTTATTTTTATTATCGACACTGAAAATCGCATAGTTGCTTGGAGGGTGAAAAAAGTAAAAACTGTTTCTCAAGTTCTTTGAATTCAACTATTGGTTTTTGATCGATCGGAGAGAAAAAAATGTCCACTATCGTATTACCGAAAAATGTGCAACTCATAATGAAAACGTTCATAGCGTTTAGAATTTTGATGACTGTTCACGTGAAAACGAATTCACGACATTTATTGTTTGTCATCGCAGAAACACTCATGAATCACGATTATCGTTATCAGCATTATCCATCATTTCGCATGATGTTTCCACGTAATATAATAATGTTTCGCGATTTAAATCAAAACAATAAGACGTTTGTAAATATTCCGACAGTCGGGTTCATTTTGTTGTTACGTTAAACCCAAACGAACAACTAATAATAACTATCTACTATTCGAGTTTTCGATTCGTAATAAGCATAACTGCTGTACGTTCACCACTGTGCACACATTTTATGTTTGATTATCGTTCATTAATACGAGGTGAAATAAATTAGCAAACAATAATACGCCCGGTTAGTGTATGTCGGTAACGATTATGAATTAGTGGTAGTTGATCGAACGCGGTCGCACAGGTACACCGGTACTCATACTCCGGGTGCACTCGCACGCACGGTAAAAGCACTGATCGTGTAGGTACGGATATGTAAATCGATGCAAGGAAGTTTGTTGCGTTGCGGTACGATAATAAAACATAATCGTGTACGGATTAATCATTTAGACTTCCTTGGCTGCCGCGGGCAGTTTCGAACAAACACATAATTCATGACGGTGGGTGGGGGAGAAGGTAAGGAGTATTGTAGCGACCACGAATTAAGATGCACACCGCTTTGTCGCACGTACGATTCGTGTCTTCGTCTGCGGGGCAGGGGTGGGCAACTGGAGGCCCGCGAGCCTTTTTTATCTGGTCCGTTTAATATTTTCAAATTACTTCGAACAATTTTAAAGTTTATCTTCTACACTTTATCCTATCGATAAAATAATTGTTATCTGTTATTAAACATTGTTAAATGTCTAAATTTATATAGCTTTCAACCATAGCTTTTTGTACCGAATTATTCAATTACATCCGTCTGTGTCGTGTTTTCGTGTGTGTTGAATTGATTATTTCCGTGTATATAAATATCAATCAAATTTTATACTTCGAATGACCTTTTTTTTTTTTTTTTTTTTTGTGGTTCCCTATGCTCTGACCCGCTAAATTTTAAAAATCGGCCTTCTGGTTACTTGAGCTGCCCGTCCCTGGTATACAGAAAACGCAGTCGTTAGCCGTTTGAATGCCGTACGGGTTTCCACAACCATCGCAGTTCATTTACATAAGAATGGGGAAAAAACGGTCCCGAAATCGTATCCAAAAAACGTTCAAAACGTAACATCGTATTACACGCGTATTCGGTTCCTTCGTACCTTTTTTTTTTTTTACAATATTCAACGTCGAAAGATTTTGAGAAACGAGTGCGTTCTCGGTCGACTTCCGATCGCGACCGTTGTGAATAAATCTTCGATTCATTCGAGACCGTAATATTGTTGTAGGCGGCCATCGGATCCCGCTGTTATGTGTACAGCACACGTAACATAATCGTACACATCTCATCTGCCACAAGCCGTAATCGGTCTTGAATATTTCGTTTTTATTTTTTAAATTTATTTTTATTTTTTTGTCTCTCGAAAATCGTCTGTTATTTTAATTATCGTATAATGCGCGCGTACGAGATCATATCGCGACGGTTACACAGTTCACGTGGGCACAAATCGGCATTCGGCAGTATATTATTTACGAACTACAACAATACAACGATATGATCTATACCCATCTGCGGTGATTATCTTTCTTCCTCCGAGACCGTATCTTCTACTGATACCGCGGTGATAACAATTCTTTTTCTATTGTTAAATATTGAATTTTTATAGTTAAACATTACTATCCCTCTATAGTATTTTCAATTATTCCTCGAGGACACATGCATCGACAAAAATTTCGAATCGACGTTTCGCAGTTCCTGAAAATAATTACAATTATGTTACATTTATGGCATTTTATATTATTTTAATCTGGTGTAATATAATGTACACTGCTTTCCAGAAGGAATGTGTTCTGAATCGAACGGATTCCATTTCTTTAGAAATGAAGCTCGCAAACGTTTCTTGTTAAAATAATATAATTAGAAACACGAACAAAATTCATTCTTAAAATAACAAAATAAATTTTTTTTACTACTGATACTGTTGTTGTTACTATTACTAGTTGTTACTATTACTATTCTAACCACATCAACCCCCTGTTCGATTCAATATAAGCACTACTGAATATAATATCGAATGTATGCAGTACCAAGGTTCGATTTTTGAGATTAATTTTTGAAAAAGGAAAAAGCAACGGTGTCCAGGTATTTTTAGACGAATAAATAAACGAATTCCTTTCCAAAAATCGAATATAGATTTTAACCAATGACGATGATATATTATGTGTATGTATTTTTATAAGTCTTAATTATTATTCTAAATCATAACGTTTGTAGATTTCAGTTACAAATAAACTTTAGTTTTTATGATAATAAATCGAACTGGAAAACCATTTGAAATTATGAAATATTATAAATTATAAAATAGTGCTGAATATCATTCTGATTCGCTGCGATTATCTGCTTCATCGTCTGTCAATGTTTGCAGTACGCAGGCAATATAGGCCGTATTATTTAATCAAAGAAGGCAAAACAAACAGAAAAGAACAAAAAGAAATAGAAAAATATAATTTGATAAACAAATAATGTCACGACCAGGCGCGAGAAGTATTTCGTAACGGAATTGGCTGAAATAAACGTCGATAATAACTTGGAAAAGACATTAAAAAAAAAGTTGACAATTGCTAAATATTAATAATGTATATTGATGATCGACAAATTGGGAAATCTATAAAATAAATCAGGCCAAACAGATATAAGCTATGTCAATAAAACTATAATTGCCGTACAAAATGTGCCAGTTGAAAGGTTATAATAATTATTTTTTTGATTAATTACCATAAATATGTTTGTATGTTATCATGAACAACGTTCAGTAATTTATTAGAAAACGTCTTCACCATTGTGTAGATCAGAATTATCTACGCTAGATAAAGTTTCGTAGTTTATCGTATTACATATTTACTTGTCTATTATATATTACGTCGTTTACATGAACGTTAATTATCGAGATTACTGTTATACAAATAAAATCGCTATTAATATTGAACATGATTAACTCATGACATTTGAACGATTTTTTTTGTATGGATAATATTTTTCTATTGTGAATTTTCAGTCATTTAACTACATGGGTTCTATTGACATTTTCAGAAAATAATCAGCAACGGCTATACATATTATTGTGTTACCGAGAATACGTTGATAAATACAAAATATTTGCGAGTCAATCATTTCATATAAAAAACGTAATCTATTAATTTCATACAATTGATAGTTCAATTAATAATTAATTATTCATTGGAACCTTATTAATACTGACGAATATTGCTATAGAAATACTACGTACCGTAACTGCGATCCTAACTACGAAACAAAATTAATAAAACTAACAACTGGATTTAGCTCGGTTAACTCGTAAATGGATGGAAGTGATTTACTACTATATGGTTTTGAGGCAACACATTGTTATGTAGTTGGTGTGGTGGCTGCTGTAAACTACCTATTAGGAATTGGAAAAATGAACCGTTTAAATGACTCATCTCATTGGAATCGATTCACTAAAACAATTAATTCTTACAACTCATTCTCTGACTACCGTTTGATTCACTAATTCAACTGAATTGAAATTCAATCTGAAAATTAAATTGATAGTGAATAGTGAATGAAAATAGTAAATGAACTTCGAAACGAGTTAGCCTGATCCGTTTGAACGATAATTAACGAATCGTTCTCATCTTCTGAATCGGAACCAATTCATTTATTTTCAATAATCCGTCTATATTACCTATTTTTCAAAATAAACTCGTTGATTCAGGTTATTCAAGTTTATTTTGATACTCTTCAGTATGCTGTGTTTATATTTTACAAAATATGTAAGGATATAAAATTATCTGAATAGTAGACACGTTTAAATACACCAAGAAAATATCCGCTTAATTCGATTAGAAATTTTAATGAAGTTCTTACAAAGATGTATATGTTTTAAACTGATCGACTTTTAATTACTATAACTTAATAATTAACAACCGTCGATTATAAAATAAATCATTAATTTAATTATAATTTTAAGTTTAATGTTTTTTTTTAAACATCAATTTTAATGTATATTACGAGTATATTATTAATTATTTACATTTATGTAGTAAAATTTACCAATACATTTATAAGACTATTTGTAAATTCTACTGAGTAAACATGTATTATCTATGTTAATGTAATCTGTATATTGAGCTGTAGGTTATTAAGGGGTGTAAAATTTTCAATCGTGTGTAGGCTTGGTTTAATTTTTTATTTATATGCATTTTCCATTTTAATTTTTCATCAAAGTAAACTCGGAGATATTTAATTGATTGATCTTTATAATTCCATAATATAGGCTGATTTTTGATTTTCAATTGAATTGGATTTATATATCTCTTTAGGATAAATATTTTCAGTTTTCAGTTAAAAAACGAGTTTCCATTTTACTAACCACTCTGAAATTAGGTCTAAAGAATTTTGTAGATCTGTTATTGAGTTTTCAAGATTTTTATGTTCTGATATGATAACAGTATTGTCTACATACATTGCTATTGACATTTTTGTGGAACTGGGGTGTCGTAGCAAAAAATATTAAACAATGTAAGGCCAAGGACTGACTCCTGTGGGACCCCTAATTTATCGGGTGTTCTTCAGAGATATCGGTATTTTTTCGTACTTTAAATGTGCGATTTATGATAAATGAGGATAATATGTACACTTTGTAAATTTGAACTTAATTTATACACCTTTACTATATAGAACTATTACATTTATGTATTTTATTGGATTTCATTTTTATTTTTTATGTTTCATTATTATTCTGGTCGTGAAATTATTTGGAGGCGTGTAGACCATCTTTCGCTACACTAATAAAATTAATATCCCAGTGTAATGATCTATAATAATTAGTCGTTAATTTTACACTACACACTTATAATGGACTGTGGCGTTTTTTTTTATCATTACTATTATTACTATTATCATTATTATTATTTTAAGATTTATGTCTCTGCACACCCTGCGGCAAACTTGTTTAATATATTACTCTACCAAAAACGAGTATACTTTTAAACGCATTATATTATTTAAAATACGTACAACATTAAAAGTATTTAAATACACAAACACATGTACGTACAAGCATAGGCATGGTTTTAACTGCTAAGGAATTTGTAGGGGTAAATGATACTAATTAATAAAATAGCATTACTGCTACCGTTTGGTCATTAGCATTTAATAACAAAGTGAACATAGGTCTTAGAAATGTAAAGAAAGATTTACTCGGCACCGCGAGTGAAATTAATGATTAAACATTATAATACGACCAAACTTAAATGCACAACTAATCGTTTTGTTATTTAAATGGCGCATTGGACATAATAATTGTTGAACTCATGTCTGCTGATACACTTAATACATTTTTATAAGTATTATTATTGTAATATAAAATAATGTACAGCGCACATTCAAAATGCGTATGTACGATGACTAATCTGCTACATATATTTCACAATCAATCTGGTTTTCCGGATTTTAGAATGAAGAAACGTACCATCTTCAGCGTGCACGGACAGTAAGCGATTTACTGAATACCGATACTGTAGAAGAGTCGTACAACTACAGCGTGCGGAAATGAACATTGATTGCGTTATTACGTGTAAAATGTACTTTTTTATTTTGGAGTTTTTGTAAAATGTTAGGATAGGCATTTTATAGTGTTTATTTTTCTGAAACGCTGGTGGTTCACAACAGTTTTTAACCTTGTAAATATCATGATTGTTAAAAATGTTAATACAGACGGGTTGATATTAAACATTTATTATAATTTTTGTTCTGTTATGTCGGAAAAGTGCTTATCACCGATTTATTTCTTTGTAAATGCACGATAAAATTGTTTTATAAATTGAAAAATAATTATTTTCTCGCTGTTCTTAAATATTATTAATAGACTATTGTATTAACTAATATAAACTAATATATTATATTATATTAGAATATAACTATATTATTATATTGTATTAATTTCAACACGCGAAAAACTAATAATCTGCAACCGGTATTTAATCACCGATCAATATTTGGGTTTGAATAAATATGAATATATATGAAAACCATTTTTTAAAACAGTCCTGATTGTATACACTACACGTGTAAGCTTTAAATTATTCGATTTGTATAAAGTTTCAGGAAAGAAATAAATCTTCATGTGTTACAAAATTAGATAATTTATTTTTCATTGTTTACTAAAATGTTTTACTCTATTCTTGAAAATGCATTGTTGTAGTCTTGAGTCATGTGAATCATTGAAAAAAAAAAAAAAAAAAAGAAAAATAATAATTCACACCGGAGATATCGAAATTAATAAATCTTTGTCGTGGAACGCTGCATACGTAGAGCGCATTACGATCCAAGAGCGTTTATTATGCGGCTTTTTATGGTTCCATAACGATGATTAATTATACATACATCACGTCTATACGGTGCGCTCTGTATAACACGCAGAGTGCGGAGTCTTCGTCATTATTGCTCGTTACAATATCGTTGTAAATGTGCCACAGAAATAAAAAACCATTTCGCGAAACCGCCAAACAATGAGCGCCCGTTGCGAGTTTAATTTGTTAATGCTTTGTTGAAATCATAATATCTCTCTTTCGATCGGATGCGTTCAAATGAAATTGTTTTTATTCGGGTGGTTTTCGCTGCATTCGAATGATACCGACGGAAGGGTGGTCCTTTTATCGCGTGGTCTGACCTGGGCTTATTTTAATCGTCATGTCAAAATTACAACACGATCGTATTAAACATTAAACGTTCGAACCAGATACAATAACGGTTTGAACAAAAATCGATGTAAATTCGCGATACTGCGGTTTAAAAAAAAAAAAAAAAAAAAACAACCACTTCGTCAGCGTTTGGCGTACATAAACTTCATAAGTATCGTTTGCCGGTCGAATATTATCTCTCATTACCGGAGGAGTAGTACCTGACCAACCGCAATAAAATCGGAATACGACGGCCGCCGGTGATATTTATAAATCGTTCAATTAAACTAGATAACGGACCGAACCCAACACGGGTATTGACCAACGTGGGCCGGGCGTTCAAAACGAAAGTGGTGGAACGGAATTAATTTATCCGTACCTGTGTATAATACGCGCTTGTTGCCGAACAATAATACATCAATGTAATATGTTAATGTTGCACACCAGATGCTTACTAAATCACTGCAATACGTGTGTACACGAAACAACGCGTAACATGTATAAATGTATATAAATTGTGTACAAATTATACACGTGCAACACGTAAAATATATTGATCTATATAATATTAACGCGCGTTTGTGGTGTAGGTAGGTACGTGTATTCGATTCGGAGAGCAATAATAAATGAGTTACGGAACACGACGGTCGTTGCAGATATGCGTTTATCCGCTATAATACGAATTATACTTTATTATAAACAAATACGTGTCAATGCGCCGGTGAAATGTCGAAGAAACGACATTACTAATGTAACGCTGAACGACTGAACGGTGTACAGAAATATCTTTTAAGAAAATGTTATGTACTCGAGTTGGTACTTGCGAATAAAACGGTTTAAACGGTTATAGCTGTTACCGAATAAACGAATTTACCACCGAGATCGAACGAAAAGTGGGACACGTGAAGACGATAAATTCGATTACAATTAAAATTAGGATTTATGTTCTCTCGGAACTCCTAAAATATTCTGCTTGTACAGTCTCAAAAAAAACCCTTCATATATTCCCCGTATTTTGTCCTTTAAGTTTGGAAAATCATGCAAAATTATGCGAAAATAATCAATGAACATCATCATATTATGCGTTGATATTTTATTTTTTTCTACTACTATTATTATTATTATTATTTATTTTTTCAACAATGTTCATTAGTAAATTGTTAAATTATTTGCCAGAGTTGCATGTTAGCTTCCATGTTTGATGACGGCGGTTTAATAGTGCTTTAATTACATGTTTTTATTTTTATTTTTTCATTTTTTTCCTTATCTAAATGAAACTTCAGTTTATTTTTTATTTATTGGTAAAAATTTAAATAAATTAGTAATTTTTTTCTGACAAATTACAAAATATTACAATAAATGCAAAACTTGCTAAATATTTCCTAACCTGTGAAATACATTTCAACGTGCAAAATTAATTTTTCCCGACAACTCTATATTGAGTGAATCGTTTACATCTTTTACTCTCGACAGACCGCGTTATTACCTTCAGCACCAATACGTAATAGCTTATAAAACTTATAACACTATTTCGCTTTAAAAACAAATGCAAATTATTTTCTTATCTCGTGGAATAAATCGTGGTACCATACACGCATTATAACATTATGATAGACTGTTGAAATATGCGTTTATTGTTCATTTTTATAATTTTTCATTCGTACAATCGTGAAACAGTGCGGTTGTACACGGTTATACACACGTAGACCGTGGGCAGTAGAACAATATATTTATTAGTTTTTACTCATACGATATTATATCGTTTCACTACGTGTTTTTCGTCATGAAAAACATTATCATCTGCAGACGGTATTATTATTATTTTCTCTTGATTACGACGCGAGTAACATTTTAAAAAATGAAAATATGAACACAACAACAACACATAGTATTTTATTACATAGTTGAATGTTGTCGCACAAACATTTACAAAATTCGTATTTATATATATTATGTTCAAATAAGGAGAACAGTGCACGCATGCGTAGGGATACAATATTCATAGGTTTCCATAAAATTACGTTTTCCGGACTCGCTAAGCCAATATAGTCGGCTTGTCAAATCGAAAGGAATTGTCTACAATTAAAACCGTTTACTTAGCTATGGGTATCCGATGTTCTTGTGGCTATTGTTAAATGTTCTTGTACTCGATATCCATCGGAATCATGTTGTTGTTATCACAACGATTATTGTTGGTCCAGACAGTGCAGTAGTCGTATTTAATATACGTTTCACATAGACATGCAATAAAATTACATTTAGCATCGCTGATCCCAATAACATCCGTTATATCATTAATTGTTATGATTCAAATCGTATCAGTGCTTTCGCAATGCTAATGTTACGTTTGTTGTTCAAAACAAATAATATAATATATTCTATGTTTTTAATCGATAACAATGATTTTACCTACAAAAATACGTCGCACTAAAATAGTAAAAATGTTGAGCTACTATATGGTCATAGTTGTTTATATATAGTTAAGTAGTTTAACACGATGTTATATTGTCTTTTCAACAAGGTTTTTGCTTGTGGAGACAATCATTTTATACTATTGAACTATTAACTATTGAATTTTTGTAATTTAAAACGTTTGTGATTATTATTATATCAAATTGGAAATTGTTTTAAAACAAGAATAAAAATAATAATAATTATAATGGTAACCGTTATTAGATTATACGTATATATTATTTCATTTTATTTGCATATGATTACTGATCGGTAAAACAATAAAATATAGCGTTACAGAAATAAGTTGTGCACAGAATGTTTTATCAATCGGTTATGTTGCGTTTAACGGATATAATAATATAAATAACGTTATTATACCTAAGTGTACATGGACGTAAAAACATATGCGCAATTCTTGTATAATCGTGCATACATTATGATAAATGTAGCCTGAATCCGTAGAAAATATTAGCCCCCTCAAATATTTAAATATTTAATCCTTATCAACCTGCAGGTACGCATACAATAAAATAGGTAGCTACAGTTTAAACAAGCGAACCATTTGATATGGGTGGCAGCCCGGGTAACATTCACCGGAACAATAATCATAGTGCAATAATAAATCTTCTTCTTCTAAACATGGCGTAACTAATCTCTAACAGTTTCGGCCGCCAGTAAATCATCTCGCCATCTATCACTGCATCGCGTAACATTTACTTTTGCGTAGGTTTCTGTACCCAACACTATCGGATCTGTTATTGTATCCCATCTGCACGTCACTTTTTCTGGGTCCACCACGTGATCCTTTGCCTCGAGCTTTCCGTTCAAAGGCTGCTCTTGATGCACTAAAGCCGTATCGATTTCATACCCATTGTAGTTATCTGTTTCTCGTGTTTGCGTTCCATTGTTTGCGTTAAGAACTGACCCGCAAACTCTAAGCTGCGTCCAGGCCGAGAAAAATTTTTCGTCGACTTGGTCAACAATGTCGACGACAAAATGTTTCTTAAAATGTCACCGACAACATTTAAAAACAGGCTCGTCCACACTAAAGCAACATATTCACCAAACGTTTTAGCTCGTGAATTAGTCTTGAACAAAATGTGGATTTTACACCACGCATCATTTTTTTTAAAATTTATTTTTGTACTCGGGTTGAGTTTGGTCCCATAATATTTGTTTTTCATGATATACATCAATCAGATGACAAACACTTTCTTTCGACCACTACATTATTTGATTGAAAAAAAAATTAAATATCCGTTCAAAAGAAATTTACGGGTTAAAATATGAACTACATATAGACGGACGAGGCGAACTGAATGAATAACCAAATACGACGTATTTCTTTATAAAAGTTTGTGGACAATATTTGACCGGTCTGCACAGAAAAAAAAAATTTATAGTCACGGAAAATGTAATAAGAATCACTATTTTAGAGGTGGAATGACTAAAACAGTATAGTTATTAAGACTATATAAAAATGGTTGGTTTTAATAATGAATATTACTATATTTTATATTTTATATTTTTTATATATTTTTAATCAACTATATTTTATAATTGAATACTATAGCAATAGATCAAATTACTATAAAATATAGTAAGTCGTAAACGTCAAAATGTAATTTGGCGAAAACTAAACACGCGCGAGTCGCAAACACAAAAGTGAAATAAGGCACGAGGCAACACGCGCGGCATGAAATGTAAATTCTTAAGAATTTTGTCTCTTGCAAACAATATCATGAGCTGATGGATGGTGGTCAACATTACTCGTTTGTCAGTCATTTATTTTTATCATATTTTTCGACACTCTTACAAGAAAGTTCGACGCTCTATGGTTTTTTAAGTTTCTATGGATTCAAGTCAAAACGGTAAGTTTTTTACACTATATACTAAATATGCAGTATATTATTAACGTATACAGTTATTTTCGAGTTTTATTCAAATTATTTAAATAAATATTGCCTTACTACCCACTCCTTTAGTTTATTAATTATAAATTAACTGTATACGTCTATTATATCTTAGATATCTACTTAATTCAGATAATAATTTTTTAAAAGCAATTAAATTAAAATTTTTAAATGTTTGTACTAAGTAGATGTAAAGTATATAGTTTATTTCATGTTTATCATTGAAATTATACATGAAAAAATATAACTTTAAGATTCTGAATGGAGCGAAGAATCTAGTGTTTTACAATGATGTTTATTTATTTATTTATTATTATTATTTTTCATGTTTACACTTTTTCGTATACAAATGTGTGCCTGAGAGTTTACACACCTAAAAAACTTTTTGTATCAGAATTTGCCTCTATATGGTAATTTTTGAAGATAATTTTCAAAAACAGCATTATTTTTTCCAAAATTTGACAAAAAAAGTCAAATAAAACTTTTTTTTATCTAAACTTTATGTGAATTTAAACATAAATAGACAATAATCTGAAAAATAATTTGGTGAAAAGAAATTTTGAATATTTTAATTTTTTTCTATCACTTATTTCTTATAAAAAAATTTATTTTTCTGTTCTCGGATAATAGTAGAATATAAAACTGACTGAAGCAAAAATTTGATTTTTTTTTTTTTTTTAATTAATGTCATTAAATTGTAATTTGTGTAATATAAAAAAAAAACCCTCAAAAATTTTGGTATACCGCCGAGATATTATATGGGTATCACTAGGACATACTATATATAAATATTATATAAGATATAGATAAATTATAAGTTATTATCTATAAGATAAATTGATTTAATATAATTTATTGAAAAATATAATTGAATAATTGTATTATTAGATACCTACTTAAATAAGGACGAATTTAACAAAAATTGGTTACATGATATTGAATTTCGATGTATAGTAAATTAATTTGAAGGTAAAGTAAAAATATAATAAGAAAACAAGTTTTAAAAAAAAATTATAAATGTAAAATCATAATACACAGTAAGTTGTCTTTGCAATTAATATAACATAAGGCCTTTATATGACTGAATACTGATTAAAAATATCCATTTATTTGGTTGCTTCAGACCCAAACTTTCAAACTTTTCAAACCTTCCAATGTCTGAATCACTTTTGATGATACTATAATTTGATATTTTTAACAAATAAATATTGTAGGCAATGAACGTTTTTTTTTTTGAAACTTTATATTTCCAAAATATTTAAATAGCGGGATTATGATAAATCGATTTTTTTTAAGACTATTTTTATCAAACAAATATTTTTCCAAACTCAAGATCAATCTGATATAAATTAATAAAATATTATTAAAAATATTACTAAAATGTATTAAACCTAGTTAAATTTCATTATCAATGACAAAACATTTTATTATTTTTTTCAAGTAAACTTATAACCTATGATAACATTAAATTAATATGCTTTAAAGAATAATATATATACTATATTATATCGCCCCAAGGCATTTTTTCTCGAAACGCCAATTAAGGCGTTAGATATTTGTTTTAAATCATTTCATACATTCAATCTAAACTATCTCCCAGAAGCTGAGCAGGTTTATTCAAGATTATTTTTTTGAAATAACAAATATCTATAAAAATAAATTTGTGGTTCTTCAAACTTTAATTAAAGATTTGCAATAGCTGTTTAAGTTTAAATTAGGTTATAATATATCTATATTTAGTTATCTATATTTTTTCATATTATTTATTGTCAAAAAATCTATACCTACTATTTTCGAATGAGAACGAATCGCGTCACAAGTGGTAAGACACTAAGATGAGACTTGGAACATTTAATCTTTTTTCTATGTTATAGTTTTTTTTGTCTTTTTTATACTTTTTGTTCACGTATTAATGAAACACATTCATGGTGTATAATTTAAAATTGTTTTCATTTTAATAATTAAAGTTACAAATCATAATATCGTAGACATATTAAGATATTTATCTTAATATATCTATACATAATTCTTATCATAATCTCTTATTTATTATTTAACATCTCCATTTATTGACATGGCGTCAAACATAACAGTGGCTATAGTGATTTTGCTCATTTACTATAAAATTAAAAAGAAAAAAATTAAAGGAAAATAATTGTTATCTTTGATAAGCTGGTAAAATAATTTTGGGCAACTTTTAAAAGTTCTATCCACAAACACTGTTTTAATTTTGCTAAGTATCTCCAAATTATGTGAACAAGTAAAAATTATAATACTCGTATTTATTTCACAATCATTAATAACTTTAAAAATTTCTCCACGATTTGTTATTACATCGTTATTATCTAATGCTTTATGTAGTTCTATTAATGTCTTAGGTAATTTAGGTAACTTACTTGATCGACTAGCGTGAACATTTTGTCTTACTCTAAAACCGTCATGCGCTGTAAGCTGTTCAATATCACCTTTGACTAGTAACTCTTGGCAAATTAATTTTGTTGAACGTTCAAGATTTTCCTGAGCTTTTCTTTTTAAGTTATTGCTTGCCTCTCCAATATGTTTCATTACCTTTATCATGATTGTATTCGAGGCTACATTCCTCAATATTATTTAAATTATTTATTTTTAAAACCGATTTGTGTTTTATTTTTGTACAAGTCAAACGTTCCCCGATATTTTTTTTTTTTGGAATCCGTATTCGAAACCCTTAATAACGAAGAGATTTTTATTTTTTTCACTTAACATCACTTCCATTTTAACGCACGCACTTGGTTAGTTTTCACAAGACTGACGAAACATTAAAAATCTATTATATATAAAATTATATTTATTTAACTTTCCCATACATCGTAAAACCTAATAAAATATCATAAGATTATTGATTGTGCATATATGTATCTTTCAACGGTGACTTGTGTATTGATAAACCATACTTTGTTTTCGAACATCCAAAGTTTTTTTACCACGTTAAGCTCGTCGTTGTCCAAGCTTCAGACCATTTGGATTAGAAATGAGAGTTTATTGAAGTCACGCGTTTTTGTACACTTTTGAAATCCTGTAGAGTGTTTTGGAATTGAATCAAAAACGAACTATGTTCGTGCACAAAATGTATTTTTATTATCATCCGGTTGTTATATGTTCTTATCATTAAAAAAATTTTTATCATTAAAATTTTTTTAACCAGTCGTTTTTCAATGCTTAACGTTGTGCTAAAATATTCAAAGTTCAACACCATCTTTTCGAACGTTAATCTCGTTCTCTTATCTCCGAATCTTCACCGCCTGTAAATAGGTGTACAAATGGTTGCCGCCTTATCAACATTGATCCGCAGTCCTACACTTGGCTCGCTTTAATTTCCAATATTCTCCTTTGATTTGATTACGTTCCGTGACGATGACGACATACTTAAAACAAGAAATAAAACACAAACCACCACGTCACAACAGCCATTCGTTTACATTTTTATCTTTCGTCGCATTCGATCACGTTACTTATTAAAACGTAAAAACGTTGGCGTATACGTATAAGTATTTTATTTCTTTTTTTTTTTTCTTTTTACAATAATTCAATAAATTATTTCGGGTTTTAGACCGATCGTACCGAAGGTTAGTACACGATATCACGGTGCAATAAATAAATAATTAAATCTAATCTAACTCATAGCATCGTTGTCGAGTTATTTTTATTCCCGTCCGAACCGACCGTGCGTTGTCTGTTTTACTGTTGCGCAGGTATATTACATTATTTACAAGAATAAATACACGCATATTATAAATATATAAATAAATACATGTATACAGGAAGAAGCTATAGGTATATACCTAGGGGTACCGCGCTGTCGGTCGGTCACCTCGCCTTCTCCAGAATGTTTATGACCCGGTCGACGATGAAACCGCCGCCGCCGTCGACCGCGTCCCACGTCCTTACATCCTTTGGGCTCCGTTGAATTGTTCGCGTTCTCACCGCTCTCCACTCCTGGCCTTGTGTCACTGCTGCGACGACGAATCGATTCATAATATGTACAAGTGGTGTAGTAGTCGTAACGGTATTGTTGTCGTACATTGGTCGTACGCACGTAGGCACCACTTGGGCCGTGATGTCGGTATAAACGGTAGCGTACGCGTACAACGGTACCTGTAAACCTTTTCACTGATCCCACGATTATGGTCAATACTTAAGTGTGCAAATCAGTATCGACTCACGGGGCAAGTCGATTCAAACGTCGAACCCTGTCCATCGGTCTCCCGATTACCGTCGCAAATGCCTAACTCGAACGCATAACATTACATTTAAACGTTATAAAATGCTCCAGTGAAACCTCTATCTCTTTCACGGACTCCTTTAATCATGGAAACTTCTCAACAAAGCCGCCAAGAGCTTTTGAGGGCCCCGAAGCTGATCGATTCTAGGCGTCCTTTACATACACATGTTTGGTCAAGAGTCTATTTGTACATATTTTAGTACAATAAAAATATTCAAATTTGCATCTTATGCAACGGCAAATGAGATAATAATATTATTTTGAATGAGAGGCTGAGATGACGGGCCCGCTCGGAGGTATGGGTCCTGGGCCTCTAGCCATCCCCACCCCACCCTCTCTCCAACCCTGCTTCTCAATGACGGACAAATGAACGGTCACATTGAAACGAATGCGCTCCTCTGAACGACTGACTCGGAGTGCTGCTGGCTTTGGTAATGCGGCGAGCCTAAAAATACCTCTATATAACGGACAGCAATACAGCGACGAACACGAATCTGTCGTAGATATTCCTACATTGCAGTTGGTGAATTTTGTAAAAGGTTTTCCAATAAGTCACAAATATTAAATTTTGTACTTGCTTGAGTACAAAATACATTATTCGATGAATTTTTCCTAACACCAAACGTTTCTCATAGTCCCACGGATATTCGTTATTCGGAGGTGTACTGAAACTGAAATTCTATTAAACTACACTATCGCTGTAGTTCAACGTAAGGAAAACTAATTAAATTCGCACTGTTAACGTGTACATAGGTATACAATGTGATCAACAATTAAGTTGTAAAAACGATATTCTCCATGTACACGGCGACGGCGGCTTGACGTTAACGTGCGTAATTGTATTTATGACTACTGTAGTCAAAGTCAACACGTTGTAAAATGTTTAACAATATAATTTCCTCGTGCAACTATTATATGGACGCACAATACACGTGTACGCACAAATGAGCATAAAAAGTCTTCGGAGATAATGAATTAATTTGAATAATCGACGGAGTTAAATAATAAATAAACCTAATTCATAGTGAATACAGTTCGTTCGGTGTGCGTTTCGTGTTATATTATAAATAATGTGCACGATTGATGTATTATTTGGTTTTATTTTGTTTCCCTCAGTGTACTTCTCGTTTTTGCGTTACTGTTTGAAATACTGTTTATCAAACGTACACGCTCGTAGAAGAAATATAACGCCGAATCACTGGAGCTGCAACAGTGTCTATTCATGCGCGAATGGAAATCACGTTCTGCGATTAACCCGTATTGATGCGTGTACGAAAATTAAGTACCATCGTCAAAATCTACGTGAACACAACCGCATGCTTTAGAAGATTATACGAATTAGTAATGTTATAAATTATTTATAAACATAATACGGACGAAATTCCGAGATTTCATTATTATGTAACGTAGACAAGTGGAAAAAATAATATCCGAATTATTATTATCACCATTATTTTACATCGAATCACAAGGCTTTAATGATGATGGTATTACAATAAATCCGTGTTGATTGGTAAAAAATAATTCAAACATAAGGTACTTACACGGCAAACGGAAAATAAATTTAATAACGCATTGCCACATCAACATTTGTGTATATCGAATATTAATAGCAGTTACCGAATTTTCACGAGAATCGTATAACGGTTAATCGTTAAAAACTTAAAAATGTACAAAATCGATTCGCATAATACACATGATGCATTACGTCTTATTTAATATAGGCTAAGTTTCAGAAGGAACGCTCTAGTTTATTAAAATTGTATTTTACATTTTCCTTTGTACGCGTTATTAGTCAAAAACTGAAGCAGATAAATCGTTTCCAGGAAAGTACACCAGTATATCGTATAGTGATGACGAGTGCTTTAAAAAAAAATATTTTTATCGTGACGAATCATAATCTAAAGCTAAAATCGTATTAACTATCAATTTATACTGCCAAGACGACAAACAAAATCCGTTTTTACATTTTTATATCATATAATAATAACTTAACTCCGATGCCGATAATCTGTTATCATAATACATTTTATGCCGTAGGAAATATATGAACGGTGTTTTTTATTATTCGAAAAATCAATAACACAACCATAGGAGAACCAGAAAAAATAAACAAAAATTAATTCAAATCGCAATCTTGGTTAAATGGAAAAGTTTTCGGTAATGTTTTTGATAAACCAGCCGAACTTATTGAGACGAAGAACTTTTCAATAGTGATCTCAACACCGGCATGTTTTACTTTATGTACAGATTTTATCGGGGATGAAAGGTTCATTGACGTCGTTCATGAACTTCTTTAAAAAACTATGGTTAACAACAATCTAAAAATCAAGCGTCTATTATAACCAGTGTTCATTTCGCTTTTTTTTTTACCACCGGAAAGAGCAAAACAACACACTTGTAAGCCTTTACAGCAGATAAGTTTCAACTACTTTTGCAGAAACTCCACAAATTCTATAGCAACAACGAAAGTTGCCAGAATTGCTTTAGTAAATATAGCACATTAAATAAAGTACTTTAGACCAAATCGATAATATAGCATTTAAAAATATATTATATTTTATATATATGTACTCGTATATAAATGAAAAATTCAATTTTTATTTTTGAAATATTTTTTCTCGGTTAAAAATCATTACTATTGTGTCAGCAGTAGCATTTTCGTCCGTTAATATAATTATTATTCAATTGAATCGTTAATTTTTAATAAAATACAATTTCAAAAGAATCATTAACAGTCAATTCATATTTACTCGAAATAATTTCGATTATTACAATTATTGTATTAATCGATGGAACTATAAAAATGTATAAGATTTTAAAATATATTCTTATAAAACAATTTGAGTTTTGAGGAACGAATGAGAACCAAGATATTTATTACATTGATTGCAATAAATTTCGATTTTCGGTGCTCTTCCTGCAACTGCCATCGTTAAGAAATACGTCCATGCCGGTTATAGCTAGTAATGCTAGAACGTTTAAAATCTATGATTTTTAGAATAATCGGTTACAACAAAATTCTTTTTACCAACTGATACCGCATTGGTTCTTTTTAAAGAAGGTATTTAATATTAAGAATTGGTCAACATTTTTAAATTGTTCATAAATTTTATTAACTAAATTAAAAAAAAAAAATTTAAAAAAATAGTTAATTGAAAACTATAATAAATTATACTTATAATTTTAACTTTTAATTATTTTTATAGTATTATTATTTCGCGTAGATGGTGAAAAGCGAAAACGTGAAAACGTAAAGTTGAATTTCACCTCGAGATATAAAAATATTACTCCAAATGTCTTAAATAAAACGTGGTTCAATAAAATACATCTACATAGACCATATTTGTCCAATTTAATCGTTTATGTATGGGACAAAACCTAATCACTCATTTAAACAAGGCCTAAACAACTCTCATTTCTGCAGACTTCATTTAAATGAGCGTATCTGTGACCTTCCACATATTTTACTTGATTGTCTTGCTCTTCAGGCAAAACGCTAAATCTTAATAAATTCTCTTAAAACGTTCAAAATTTGTTTTAATCTCCTCCACTCCATACTGAATAGTAAATCTGAAACTGCTTTAGAAATTATAATCATTTTTTATTTTGGAAGCCGGCTTTAAAATATAAAACATTTATATATTAATACTTGTAGACGTTGAGCTATCATTGTTTTATACTAGGAGCTATTATTAAGAAAAAAAAAAAAAGTGAACAGAAATCAATTCAGTTCACCTTGATGGAATAAACCTTTTTGAAACTGCACCCAATTCGGCTACGCCGTTATTGATAATGACTCGTACGGTTTATTGACGTTTAATATCAGTAACGGACATTGATGGTGCAACATTTAAAATAAAAAAAACTATATATTTTTTACAATTTTCCTTTTCTACTCTATCTCATTCGGCGAACCCCGAAGGCGTTTTCAATTTTTATAACACGCAATATAACGACAGCGTCGGCGAACACGCGAAATTGTCAACTTACCCGAGATGCAATTTTTTTTTCACTTCGTGACATACTTTTTATTCGCAAATAAACTACAAAGAAAATAGCTTTCTCGTGATAAACTCCGAGTCCTTGGCGTTGACATACTCTTATTGCAGTGTAGCTAGTGAGTTGTTTGTGTGGATATTGCACAGAGGATCCATTTGCGAAATGCTCGTTTCCGTGAAAATCAGCAATACAAACGAATGCGCTTGATTCACGAGTATAATTGAATTCCATACTGTACACAGATTGTCTCCTGTAAACTCTGTTCTAACCGGATACGTGTTAATCATATAGTTATTGATGGTTAGGAACTCGATTGGTCCATAAAATATAAACGATGGATTATTGAAACAATTAGAATCTTTACTAGACGGTCTCGTACACAGATTTTGCGCATATCGTATTATTTTTAAATTCAATGTTGTCAAGTTAACTTTTTAGGGCTAGATCTAGTCTTTTCCGTTCAAAACTGGCTCATAAAAAAAATAAATCTGGAACCTGGCCTTTTACTAGCCATTTGTTGGTTTGATTTTCTTATTTCTAATTTTTAAAATATTTTAGAATTTGTTAAATTTACAAAATGTACTATTACCTCTATATCTAATGTTATGTGTAACAAGCATAACATCGGTTCAATAAAGGGGGGTTCCTAAAAATTGTTTATTTCAAATATGCTCCCTATATTACTCGTATTATTCATTATATAAAATTACGAAAAAGTATTAGATTTGTGAACCTAATAATTTATACATTTTTATATTGAATTGTTAATTATTGTAAATAACATAAGGTTGTTTTACTAGATTAGTATTGTAATTTTTATGTATTCTCTACAAGAGTAATTTAATTGATGTGAAATTATACGAAATATATATTAAGTGTTATAACAATAATATGTAATGTTATGTTTCTAATACTATGCATATAACTTAAATATAATTAATAAAGAAATTATTAATTGATCAATCGTTAATTTTTTTAGCCTTTTTTGACCTTTTGTTATCAGGCTATTGACCTATTTTTAAAACCATAAATGGTAATACTATTCGTCCGTAATTGTTCGTCGGAAAACGAAAATTAATTTCACATATCAATATTACTGTAATGTGTTTGCATATACATGTTTTAAAGTATTAATTTTTTTATTTTCTCATTACCTACAACTATATATTCACTGAAGTATCATTCCTATGCGCATATATTGTACATAATATATAAATAAACATAAGCAGTAAATACTATGTGCATACATATCATTATAGATTATGTGTTCTTTACAAATCGCATTAAACGAATAAATAAAAATATTTCATTACCGAGCGGTTGATGCATATATTTTAGTCGGCACCGCGGAACATATTTGCAGTTTCTGGTCCAAAAACTATATAAAATCAATAAAAACGTACAAGGATTTTATCTATACACGATTGTGTATATCTTATATAATAAAATATTATAATGCCATAAACTTAAAACATAACAAACTTGTTTATGAATACATTATAAATTGTTTCACTCGCAGTCATGTATAATTTGAATCCGGTGTGATTCTTAAAAATCTAATGTCGCCCGATTACGGAAGATTTATCATCGAGAGCGGCGATGTTAGTAAACCGTTAACCCAAATCAACGCATTCGCATTTATCTGTTTGTCAAAATTTATCTTAAAATTAGTAAATATTAACGCGATGATACGATCGTTAGCTGTAATGCGATATTTATGCAAACGTCGAGTCATCGTCGTCGTCATCGTACCCACGTGCATATTAAATACTCTTAAAAAGTTTAATTACTTTTAAATTAATACATTTTTACGAGTACCACCTATACATGCATTTCGAATTCCTATGATGATTTATCGCGTACGTTATTTATTTAAATTTAATTTTATATTATTATAATTATTTTTTTCTTCAAAAATATTCGACTAGTTTCTACGGTTAAATCGGAATTCTTATTGACAATGTATTCCCACGGAGCTTACGGAACATAATAATAATACGAATAGAATATAAGACGATGTCTAATTTTTTTTGGCCAGAATATATTAATTACACACAATTATTTGTAAAACGGTTGATATGCTCAAAATATCACACGCGCATTGCATTCGATATTAAATTCAGTATACGATTTTTAAACCGTCAGCTCGTACCCGTGTGTAACTGAACGCCCATCATCGGTGTATCATAATATAGTGAGAAACGAGTGTTCATTATAATTAAAATGGACAGGATATACTTTTCGCCCACTGACAGGTATTTGATTATTATTTTCACAACAATCAAATAGTAATGAATTTTTTATGCAGGCGAGTAAAATGTGTATGTGTGTGTGTGTGAATATGCAAGCGTATATCATATATTATATTAACAATAAATATTATTTATTTTCAATATTTGAACGTTACACAACACAACATTTACGGTACGGAAAACGAACGTCAAAACTATACCGTAAAAGTATATAATGGTTTCAGCGATCATTATTTATGACATTTTTTCGTTTTTTGTGCGTAATAAACGAAATCTCAATACGAAATATTGGATGCAAAGAAAAGGGGAAAAAAAGGTGTGTGATAGGTGCTCGTCCTTGATAACACAATAAAATATTATCGATCTCTCGATTGGTTATGCGTTGAATTTTCGACGATTATCAATTCGTTAATTACGTAATATCATGATTGACAAATTGTTGTTGGCGATAAATATTCAATTTGCACATTAGCGTTTGTGTTGTATTTTTATAACTCGGTAAAAAACGTCTCTACGTTTGACTGTAACGATTAATATATATTATCACGGCCATCATCACGTGTGTTGCTGTAAAATATTAATTTTGTGACTGTAACAATAAATTGTTGTCGATAAAAATGTAATGCTTACGAATTCGTTAAATGTTATCCATAGAATTTCAATCATCTCGTCGAAACCATACTGACAATTTCAACATCCTAATACAGACGGAAGATTATAATATTCTCGATTTTTAAATGTACTACGTATTATGTTCGATTACATTTGACTTATCTGAATGAAAAAATAATAAAAAAAATAAAAAGATAACTGTAAACCAATATTCGACCTCGAGACGTAACAGTGCAACGTAATACCGTGAAATGTAACCGATCATCGTATTTTAGCGGTAATATTTATTTTTGTAACACGTACGCTCTGCACTGTGTAATACAAGCGTGAAAAACACAATGTTATACGTACAATGTGACCCGCAGGTTGGGAGTGACTTCGGCAGAAACTAAAAAAAAAAAAAATCTTCAGTACAAAAAATATTCGCAAATAACAGGTACCGAAAATATTTATAGCGGAGATGCCCAACCCGCGGCCCACAGGCCACATGTGGCTCGCGAAGGTATTCTATGTGGCTCATTACGAATTTTCTAAAATAAAAAAAAATTAAAAATGTATGAAAACATTTTTAAATTATTTATTTAAATTTATGAATTCGTTTAAATAATTATTCCAAAAAATACAATTATGTATACTTCAATTCATAATATTTTCAATAGACAATACAAGATAAGATAACCAATCCAATATTTAAGATTATTTTTGTACATTTATACTTTGTGGCCCGCTTGAAGATAATTGTTTACCAAAGCGGACCGCCAAAGGAAAAAGGTTAGGCATCACTGATTTATAGCAATAATTTTTCGATCTTTTTCGTCGTGTACATTTCGCGTTGTAAATTACGATCAAAAACTGTCATACGTTTTTAGTTCCCGGTCAGGCTTTTTTATGCCGCAATGGTCCGTCCGTAGGCTACGGACAATACGTATTCCGGTTTTTCGTTTCGTTTCATGAACATATTACTTACGTGTAGCAATAGCGTATTTAGGTCTTTGTCGTGGGGTTGGGGATATGATATTTTACAGTAATTACAAACATGGGGGGGAACGACGCATCCCCTCACCTCCCAAGTTTTGTAAATAATAAAGTATATTTTAAACCGTGGGCGGTGATTAGGTATTATAGTATTTATATTCGTCATACCCATAGATAAAATAAGAATGGATATGCCATAACGACGATAATACGTCCTTGTTCAATGACAATACGGACCGCGTAGGTCCGGTGTGATCACTGACCAGCAATACCGATGAGAATATTATACAATATATTATAATATTTTGATTCTTGCAAATAAATTATTGATAAAAAATATATATATGTTACCGGAATAGATGAAAATTCAGGAATTGTCGGTATATCCTAGTTATTGTTGATAATGGCTGGAAAGGTTAGGTAATGTTGGATATTTTGTAGTTTTATCAACATTTCCGTATTAGGCAATGTTATAAATCCGAATCGAAAAAAATATCGACACCGCGCTTTATCGGCGATCGATCTGATTATGGAACATAGCTATCTATATTATTACTTATTAGTTATTATAGTATATAATATGGTAAATCCTGTTGTATGTTATCGTTTTTATTGCTTATAATTTATAATAAAATAGACTATACAGAACTATCGTAGCTGGTATCGTTATGGTCACATCCCGAAAGTGACTGTACACTGCACAGTACTGTTTGTGCATTGAAGTAGTGAATAGTAACGTGTAATAACTAATAGCATTGTTCTTTTTTTCAACAATCTCCTTAAAAATGAAATGCGCATAAAATTTGATAATGCAATTCTATTATTAATTGAATCGAAACGTTACGACAACAACTTTTTTTTGAATAATGAAGAATATTGTGAACGAATCGAAGAAATAAAAAAATTTAAAATTACAATATATATATATATATTAAAATATATAATATTTTGAATAATATGATGACTATTTGCATGTATACAGCCTTTGGGGGGGGGATTGATCCTCTTGATCCCCCCCCCCCGTAAATACGCCACTGACGTGTAGTACGTACGGCATATCATCACTACAACTTCTACGCGTGTCCGCATAACCACCCGCTCGTGTCCGTCCGACCGTTGCATGTATGTATTTTTCCAATCGATCAGATCTGACCGCGGTTTCTACGACGGGTATTCGTCGAGAGCGAAAAACGAGCGGTGCCAGTGCAACGCGAAACGATCGGAGCGCGATAACGATTCAAATTCCTTCGGTAACCCACGGTTCACCGACGTTCGATAGTCGGTGCTAGCACGCCGTTATCAACGATTTCGATTGACACCCTCGCAGTTCTCTCGATCGTTCGGCACCGAGTTTCGCGCGCAAGACCGTCAAGCGTCGAGATACGTTAAAAATGTTTCGGTTCGATTCGCTTTGTTGGAAACTTCGAGCCACCGGAAAACGAAAACTGTACGCGATCCGAATTTCGCTTTCATTACGAATCCGAAATGTCTCACGCAATCACGTGTACTTGTACGCCGCCCATTGTACCGTACCGAAAATCGAATCCAAAGGCGTCCGTTTGGAACAGTATTTCGCGTTACTGTTGAACAAGCCGCACACAACGGACGACCCGTAATGCGTGTGACTGCTCCGCAGTGTTTTTTATTTTTTTTTATTTTTTCCCCCCCCATAAGATACTGCAACATGAAAAGCTGCAGTGTTCGTGTACGTTGGAGAATACTCGAAGAAGAAAAAAGAAAAAAAACCAATCCAGACAATGCACCGCTGCAGCTGCTGCTGCCGAGGTCTAGTCACAATAATAATGTAACCGCGCGAAACCTCCGAAATATCCACATGTAATGTAATGCGCATGTGCACGCGTCGACGGGGTGTACGTGTACAAACACAATAAATACCGACGCCTAGCGTTTACGTGCACACGTACCTGCATAATCGTATTGTACACAGACAGCGGATCCGTCCAAGAGAACGTGGAGTGGGAAACACTCATTATATTATACGAAGAAAAACGCCGAACGTTTCGGGTTTGAAATCGAAAAAAGGCAAACGGTTTCAGACAGACCTGTTATGCGATCAACAACACTGCACTTACGTCTATTGTTCGGTGTTGGCGGGTTAAAATGCCAAAACTTTAAGTTAACCTAACGAATCGAATCTTTCTCCGCGGTTCACAGCTACCCGAAACGGTTAACTAATCTTCCGGTCGCGCAGAGTTGATTTTTCTTTCTAATTCGAATCACAGGGAGTGAAAACGTAATTTTCACGTACAGTGAATTGTTTTCGATAAAAACATTAGGAATTATATAATCGGAATCTGATTGATAGTGAATACGATTGGCAAACGTTTGTAATGTTTAACTTAAATTTTATAAAAAATACCAGTAATAAGCGGTAATTTTTTCTAAACTCGTTAAAATTTCGGTGGCGGGGGGAGGATTAAACAACCCCCTTAAGCACGACTCTCCATAGTTGTAACAGCACTAAAACACGTGAGTGCACGAGCGAGCCGGTAACGTGAGAACAGCGGTACGACATTAATTATCGGTAACGGACTGCGCAGCGGCGTGGAATGGGAGCTGGATGTGGCTCGGCGGTGGCCTACTTACGGGCGGTTAGTGGCTGATTTCAACGAATGATATGTAATAATGTATAGGCGTGTCTACGGGTTGTGCCTCTTGTGCACGGGCACGACCTGTAACATTTGACTTTAATTGTATTACCAATTAATGTTAGTCGAAAATTACGATTTTAACGAAACGTCGCGATGCTCAGAATTATAGTATGAATTACGAAAATCAGTAATTAGATTCGGATACGTATTGTAAACATTATAAAAAGTGGCGTACGCAGGATTTTTAACGGGAGGAGTAGGAAGGATTGAAAATAAATAATTATTTAACTGTCACACCAGTAAGTTTGAAAAATAAAAAATGTGTTCTCATAGTCCTTACTTATATTAAACCTAAAAAACAAAAAAGAATGTATGAAAAAAAAAACTAACAAAAAATATAATTATAAAAATAATGGCGATAAAATACATTTTTATATTGTATAGTCTGATAATTGTAGTCGCTTAGGTGAGGTTCTTAAAAGTTGTTGTAGAACTTCAAATTCGGTAAGTTAATTTTTTTTGTTGATATGTGCTATAGCTAATCCATTAAAACGTTTTTTTGTTATTGTTGATCTTAAGCAAAATTTTAAACGTTTCAATATAGAAAATTCACTCTTTGATGTAGCTGAAGAAATAACCTAATGATCTTTTGTTTGCTGGTAACTTCGGCTCAGTTTTAATTATAGATGTCTATGGACTATGGTTGTAAATTATAATAATTAGGTAAACAAATGTTTATAATTTTAAGCATGTTTATCTACAAAGTAGATTGTGTACATATATAACTATGTTAAGGATACTATCTTAAATCGTGGGTAAATATTAAAAAGAAATAAATAAATATGGGCAAATTGGTAATTTCAGCCCATTGGTCACCCCTCTGATCATTGATCATAAGGTAAGAGTGTAAGAATATAAAGCTACACCGTACTGAAGAGGTTAAAAGGAAACGGGAGAGCGGAGAGCACATACCCAACTGCAAAATCAACCGTAAGATTGAATACAAAAACAAAAAAAAAATTAAGCTAACTACGATTTTTTCAAAAAATTTGAAGATTTTCTTTCACTTTTCGTAGCCCAGTACCACATTTGTACATTTGTCTTGTGCGCGACCCTCTAAAAAGGTTCGTACTCGCCCATATATACAGGTGTATAGGTACACTTGCATAATTTGACGATTAAACGTCACCGACGTCTTATGTGTTCACGCGGGCGTTATGACGAAAAGTGCTTCAGTACGCAGTTCACAAACGCCGATCTAAGACAAATCATCATATTAGGTACGTACATACAATACTGTAAACACACGTATAATGTAAATATACGTACAACAAATAAAGCGAGATCCCGATTCCAAGAGATTTCCCACCTTTTCCCCGGCGATTGTGTGTACTGCGAGCGTGCGTAATTGTATTATATTACGTAATATATATAAATCGTTTTCGCGTCATTGTGATGCTGCTCAATATATACGTATACATATCTACTGTACACAAGCATACACAAGTGTGTGTGTGTGTGTGTGTGTGTTTGTACAATATACATGTACATAAATGTACAACAACAATTATTCCATTAACAAAACAACGGCGGTAACACATTCCTACATTCAGCACCTACAGACGCACCGTATTTAATAGGTATACGGTATATTTGCATGAGTGTGCGCACGAATATATGGAATATAATCGACGAAAATGTTCAAATGCGTTTCGGTCGGAGTATATATTGAGCGCTAAACGGAAGGAATATGTCTGCTGTGGAAGATGTGAATGGTTGAGACGAACTGAGTAAAAGAAAGAGAGGGAGAGAGAGAGGAGATGGACAAAGAAGTGTGAATCGATGGAGAAAATCAAAGATAAAGATAAAGGAAAGACAGAGAGAGAGAATGTATTGAGAACAAAGTAAAACAACGAGAAAATAGAAATCAAATTCTAATTAATATAGCAACAACGCCGCCGTTACCGCTATAATTTAATAATTTTTTTTGTTGAAACTATGATACAACGTGTTTAACCTGTAATGGCTTTTTGAACTGACCTTATTAATACGTTTTGTACATGAAAATATAAATATGCAAAACTTAAAACCGACGCATATGAATCATCAAGGTGGATATTATAATTACCCCTCACGATTTCAATTCAACTTTCGACAAGTGCTATAAAATAACATAATAATAATTATACGAGGCGTATAAAAGTACGAATAACGTCACGTAGGGATTGCAGCACAAGGTGTATCGCGCTCTATCAGCAATAATCATCTAAAATTCAACCATGTAGTATGTCAAGGACGACACGAGATCCTTTTGTAATCGGTTCAAAAAATGTTTAAAAAGATTTTGAAGTTGTTTAATAACTATCGCCGAAAAAAAAAATTATTTATTGGCTCTTTTGCTCGAGAAAGGAAAGAAAATTTAATAATCGTTCTCCGTCGTGAGTTCCGCAACGCGACTACGGTTTCTTTTTATTCTTAAGTAATTATATTATATCGATAAAAAAAAAAAAAAAAAAACTAAAACTGTACAACTTGGAAGAAATTACATGGTATTCATTAATCTATACACGGTTATTATTAGTTTTTACTTTTTACATTTTATATATCTTTACGTTTATCGCCGTACCGTGAATCCATACAACTATCGTGTTCAGTTTTTTAAAGTCGATAATGAAAAATTCATACTTCTAGTAGAAAACCTTTGAACCGTAATAATTTTATACTACAGAATTTAGGTGATTGAAAGATTTCGTAATAAAAACTTACTCCCAGAAGAAAGTTAAAGTGTGCCGTAAAAAATATATACCTATACAATACATATTTATATAATATTATTAAATATATATATATATATATATATTATTAAAACACATTAAAAGCGTTGATACCTATACAAAATTATTATGGAGTTTCATTATTTTGCTGTACGATAAAAATAACGATTCGTCTTTGTTCACGTAATATCATTAACATTTGCATGTATTTCAGTAATTATCCGAATTCATTTTTGTATGGCACGCACGCTTTTAATGGGTATTTAAGCTTACGTCGAAACCACATGTATTTCGATCCAAGTCTCACAAAGGCGAGCTGCGACATGAACTCCAAACAGTTTACAATGTATAATATTATTGCTCGCGTACTCAGTTAAGACGGTCGAAAAATTGATTTATTTTCCGAGGAGGCATTACGGAAAAATATCATATCGTTTACATTTTTATTTTGCTATTTTTTCCATGTTATTATAAGTTATGAAACATTTCTTAAATAAAAATTAAAATTTGATAAATTAAACATTAATAAAACCGTTACAGATACAAAAAAAAAAATACCGTCGTTTTAAATTTGTATACATTATTATTATAATTATTATTGTGTTGTAGCTAAGTATGAAAATATATTCTATCAAAGATTTTATTATTATTTATTTTTTACTTCGGAGTTCCCGAGAAGAACGTAAGAATTTACTCTTTAATATTCTTGAACGAACTTCGCCGTAATATTTAAAAGTTGTAAACATGTATTAGACATAATATGTACACAAAGCAAACGGTCAAAACCATTAAAGGGAAAAAAAATCTTTTTATAATTAAAATCAAATGGTCGTTTAATAAATTCAACCGATTCTCAGTTGTTATTGCAGTAGGTATACACTAACGAACATAAATTAAGTATTTTTTAATTTGAAAAAATATACATATTTTCGTTTATATAGTTTCGGTTTGTGACAGCAATAACGTGCGAACCATTTGGTGTACACACAATAATATACGAACTTCATATATTAGTGTATTTTGAGTATACGATATTATTGTGTTTTTTTTTTTTTTTGCGCATTGTTAAATTAACATATTATTGCGCGATCGCGCCTATAATCCGCGCACGTTGCAGCTGTTGTCGAAGAATAAAAAAATTAAGTCGATCTATACTTTAGCGCCGAAAACAATAATAATAATACGATATCCAGTGTGAACCCGGTGGTCGCGGACTCCGTGATGTACATAATAATATTTAATAATAACACTGTACGTTTCGGTACCGTATCCGTTCGAAGCGTTGCTTAACGAACGCGTTAAATATCACATAATCATTGTTGGCGTTACATTGTTTTTTTTTTTTGGACTTGCAGCGTTTCAGTCCAAAAGGTCAGTGTGTATCGTTATACCGGGATAATGGTATATAGCGAATTGATCGCAAGGAAAGCTACGTGTACGTGTAGTCCGAGAAACAGTTCACGATGAAGTGAAGCTTTCGCGATAGCAGTTGCGAGTTCGAAGAAGAAAAATGTTTAATCTCACCTGTTGTTATTCCGCGAGGTGAATCGGGTCCCAAACGAGTAAGTATGTACACGCGATACAATACTTCATTTTCATGTTCATATACGTCCGATACGAAGTCGAGTACTACGTAGAGAAAATAAACCTAAAAAGTTTAGCGAAAAAGTGAAAACAAAAAAAAAAGAAGATAAAATAATAATAATCTTCACCGAAAAACAAACGCGTTATTACAATATCCGCCTCACACTTGCGTTTTCCGAATAGATCGATACGCGTTTGTCGTGTTTTTTTTTGTGTCACGTGAGTCGGATCTAAAACTATTTAACCACCCGATTACCGGGTTTGGGCAGTACAGCTGAGATGGAAGATTCATTGCCGATTATGCGCACACACGTGCTGTAACTGCACTGTACAGTGGCTTAAAATTATAACGTGCACAAACGCTGTTAACAGACGCGAAACTTCTTGTTTAAACGGTTAAATGCGGAAAACGCTATTCCTTTTTCCCCCGCTTATGAGTTTTCACGGACTATTTCTACTCAACGGTGGCACCGAAACTAAAATATACAAGCAAGGTATACTTATGTAAAATTACAATACATCACCACCTCACGACTGGATCGAGAGCCTGATAATGATGACTGCCTCCGATGAAAAATATTTTTAACCAAATAGTAAACGTCAACCAATCCACCGGATAGCATGTACAGACGAATTAATTACTGACTGCGTCGGTTCATAATCCACGTCGAGTGATAACTCTCTGACCCAGCCACTGCGAATGGACCGCATGCCCATCATTAAAATATCACGAGGTTGAGCATCTGCTGCTCTAACCTAATCTAGCCCGACCCAACCGACCTAACCTAACGAAGGGTTCGGCGCCACTGGCAGTGCTTACTGCAAGCCAATATAACTGGCTTAAAACTTGATCATTGGTCAAACTTTATTCCGTCAATTGACACTGTAGATTCGGTTTACTTACGACCTCTTCGGACTTGGGATTCTATAAACAAACTCGCGATACCGACTCTTCCGATGCACCGCGAGCTGCTCACCGCTCCGTTTAATGTGAAATATTTCTGGACCCGAGTCTGGGTTCCCGTTAAATGTACATAGCATTGTGTTCCCTTCGGGACTCGGAACGAGTATAAATGATTTACTTGTGTTCTTCCGACGACGTTCGAACGATATTCCTCGTCGTAAAGAATTTTCCGGCCATTATCGGTTGGTAAACATTTTTAAGTGCATAGACAGTGGCTGATAAAACAATAGCACTCGCTTGTCTCTGTTGAAATCAACAAACGGTTAAAACGGCTCATCATCCAACGTGCTTTCGGAATAATATGTTATGATATGTTGTACGGTCGAATAATACGTTGTATCATTCGATCATCGGAAATATATATGTATTGTGTTCTTCTGTACGACATGATAAACAGTGGCGAAGTTAAAAAGTATAATAAAAATAAATAAACAATTTAGAAGAGTTGAGGAAACGGCTAACGAGACTAAAACGAAAGGTATTGGTTCACTTTCGTGGACACATCGACGTGTGGAACATTCCGCATGATTCACCGCAGTCACGTTAAAATAATCGTTCGTCGGAGTCCGTTTCACGCAACGTATTACCTATTATTATTGTAATTACGTACGTTCGATGATAGCCAACGTTTGTATGCACATACCTCAGCCGACTGTTCTTGTTCCCATACGCCTAGTATTACGTTTTGGTATAATACGCGTATATTTTTTTCGATAATTAGTTTGGGGTGTTTTTCTCCCCTTCCCACAACCCTCCTCGTCATAATAATGCCACGAACGCGTCCATTACGTCGCGTACACCAACAACATAATATGGTAGGTAAGTGCTGTATGCGTAATGTACGTTCAAATGCACGTCGATGAGCGTTTTCAAACGCGTGAAATGTGTTTGAACAAAGAACGAACGCATAAACCCCGACACAACGCGAACGCATTAGCATGCGTAAATCACATGTAATTCGAAATCATAAGACTGTTATGGTAATTTATTCCGGTACATTGGTATACGCGTAGGTACCAAATAATCATATTTGTGTGTACGATCGTAAACGTGGATTTTAACCCTGCGACGCAACGTAAAGAAAAAAATTACATACACAAGTATTTAACAGTGCCGTACTTGGTTGACTAAAAAAAAAAAAAAAATTTAAACGAAAGAAAAAACCTCGGATAATGCATGAGCACGAGATTAAAACTTACGCATAAAAGTGTATTCTTATTGTGTTTATTGACTTAATTGTTATTTTTATGGTGATCTTACGACTCGGCAGATCAATACTTCGAGTTCTTAATATTTCAATCGCCGATTTATTCATTGTTTGTTGTGTAAACGGAAACTACGCACCGAGACAATTAATGCGTATTTGTATTGGTAACATTTCGGCTATCCAAGAGCTGTGTTTTCAGTTGGTTATTTATTTATTAACTCCTTTCCCCTTCACGCGCAACATTATTTCATAATCGCATTTTGATCGTTCCGTTCCTTTCTGTTGCCCTTTCTTCGTTTATCTTATTCATGTTTTCAATATACATCAAACAACGTAATCTCGTTTTTACATTATCAATGGTATGTTTTAATTAGACGATTTAAAGTCACAAGTCGTTATATAATACTCCAAAGACTTAAACAATACATTAATATTGTTGACGTAATTAAATATCAATATCAAGGCAGAGTTTATTATTCATTGGTATATTATAAGAATACGGTTCGTCTAAGCCCCGAACCTCTAATCGAAATCATCGGGAACAATATTATAAATTTAAACACTGTCAATTATTTAAGAGACAAAACAGTTGTAAATGCGAGAAAATTGATCTCGCCTACATTTCATCGATCTAAATGGGTCTAATATTTCACGTCTGAATTACACTACATATAACCTATATTACACGTCTTGTAATACATAAAGTTAATCCTATCGCTTCCAATTTTATTCGCTTCATAATTTAGAACTCGTTCCGTCACGATTACTCATTATTAAATATATTATATATTTAAAGTATCCTTGATTATAATGTATAGACCGTATTAATAATAAATTGTGATATTTTTTAAATATTCCGATTCGATAGAGTTACATTATATACTAACTTGTTGCTGTTATACTCGTATATTGATGTACATTACCGTTTTACAAGGCTAGCCAAGTTAACAATACTTTTTTAATTAGGTTTGTTAACTTTTACCCAATTAAATTAATTTTCATGTAAGTACATATTATATTACAATAATCACTTCAAAAAAACTAATGTTGGAACCCTACAGTAAATAAATGAAAAATCAAAAAAATGTTTTTACGGTAGTGTATAAATTCAAAATTAACTTTTTACCAATTCGTATATAAATAATTGAAAATATATTACTTTTGAGTAAGTGAATGCAGGGATGAATATATTACATACAGGGTTTCTGTATGCAAGTCATATTATAGAGCACCAAGTTAATAAATGAAATTTAACTTGACTTTTTCATTTTTAACTGATTTTTTATATTATTATATAGATAACCATGCCACCAAGTATGTTTAATATTTTATGAAATCGCATAATACAAATAAAAATATAATATAATATTTATATTATATTTAATCGAAATGCTATAAAAATTGGACTTAATTTATGAATACAATAAATATATGTATATATATCGGAGGAAAATTATGGTGTAAAAATAGTGCAAAAAAAAAAAAATATCCGGATTTGAAAATAGTTTACGTTTTGCTAACAATTATTTTTTGACAAATAACTCTTACATTTTCAACTTCATTAATATGTTTTTTTATCATACATAACCGAAAGCAACATTTTATCGTACTTCTGTTCAATTTATCTTGCATGTGATTGCTCTTAATTTTCGAAAATTATCTTTTAAACTTTTTCCAATAAATGGCAATGAAATGTATACATGTATGTACATGTATGCACACATACAAAAAACGTTAAAAAAGCAATAAATGTATTTATTTGTTTGTTGTTTTGTTTTGTTTTTTATTTTTTTAATTAATAATTCTATTATATAGTAGTTGATCGGCCGCCAATAATTTATAAGAATATTTTTATTAGCATTACTACGATATTATTATAGACGTATTGCAGCCCTTTGTGGGTTATGCGTACTTATATATAATATATATATATATATATATACACGTACTAAAGAAGTATACACAGACTGATAATGACGTAATCGTATAAAACGCGTAAAATAATAATTTATATCATATTACACACACACGTACCAATAGATATTTGTTTGTGCGCGTTTTCGCTAATAGAATACGTTTTGCTGAATACGAATTCCTGATTCGTGTCCAAGATTGAAACGAATTTACAAATTACGGTCCGATAAGGCCAATAAAGTTTCACTCGGTAAATGTGTATTATTTCTGCATAATATATTATATACGTTTTTTAATATTGTTCGTAACAGGAAATGTAAAACATATTCCCGTGACTATGTGCATGAATACGCGCAAGCATCATATAGTTAGATGATAATATGTACTGTTAAATACTGTGTGCGGCCATATTTTATGCCATCCATATACGCCAAATCGCATCGGATAAATGAATAAAATGTATTTTTGAACGTAAATAAAAATAAAACGAAGTACAATTGATGATAGTAGTACGCGTATTATATATATTATACCATAGTAACCAATTCAGGTTTAGTATCGCTTGTACGGTTTCTAAGTATCCTGCAGCACGTCATAAAACCAAATCATAATTTCAAATCCAGAAAATTAACACGCGGCGGCTGCAAGCGCATAGGTACGATGTACGATAACAATAACGGTTTAATAACACGTATGCATTTTTTAAGTATACGTTTTATAACACGAAAATAGGTAGGCAGGCACATGCTGTAGTGTAAATCTCATCGATTTCGGACACGATTATTAGTAAAATATTATTTATTTTTTGTCCGTAAATTCGGCGGATCAAACGACCAAACACACAGCTTTTTGTATACGTGTACGTGTTATACTTTTATCGAAAAAACCGGAATATACTTCGTTTTCAATCGGGACGGAGTCGATCGTGTTCTTAGGCATAATCTAGGACCTAGATTCTAGGTGATTCATATATAACCGAGTACTCATTATTTAAATACCACATTATTTTTCAACCAAAATCATAGTTTAAAAACTTGATTTTGAAATTTCGTAATCAACAGATGCTAGGAATTCCAAAAGGTACGAAAAAAAAAAAAATAAATAAATAAACACGTGACTAGGAAAACGGTGACGGTTTAACTATTTTTCGCTGAACATCTAAAAATTAATTTAGATTCTACGCGTTAAGGTAACTTTAAGTCGGTGGCGCTCCTTAACCCTTTTATAGGATAGGCGAGGGAGAAGCCGAACTTTATACATTATACACTAGATAGTTTACCTGGTTTCACTCGGGCTGTGTAATGTCATATAGGGTATCCGGCTTGGTTAAAGATTTTATAGTGCACTTTTATGTATCTTCTTAGTGCGATAATAAATAATAAATAATACAAGTTCAAAGGAAAAAAAAGCCATGTGGAGAGAACAGAGAGTGACTTCTCCACTCACCAAGGACGCTCCGATCTTGGGCATATAACTATTATTGTACGAGGGCATTATATGCACGCGGTTTTTTAGAACGACTGCAGACGAATAATACATCAATTTATTGATGTAATAATTACGTTATCTGTTATCGTTCCGATGGGATAATACCACAAGATGCGTAAATGTACCCCACAGAAACTCCCTTACACTTGCACGTACTTGTGACCTACATGGCATATTTATTTTGATTTTTCGTGGACTACTCGTCTGTTAATTTTTTCTGAACACCATTATTTCGTGTTGTCTGTTGAGAATGTCGTTTCTCCCGGAGTTGTCGCGATTTATTATCGAGTTATCACACGGCCGATTCGACTGCTGCGATGTTTCGCTATGGATCCCCGACGTTGTAAATCGGTGTTTTGTTCACAATAAGTTCATACGCGCGCACTAATATCATAATGCATAAACAACACGCGATTCGAATCGCGTTGTCAACGGATGATACGTGCCGCGAAAGAGAAGAGAATAACAACAATTGACGGTTTATTTTTTTTATTTTTTGTTTCCAACGCTGGTTACACGCGCAATATTATAATGCGATATATCTAACCAGCTAGTCGTCCATTAATCGTGCGCTGAATCGGTACCACAGTATTATTATTCGCGGTGCCGGGAATAGCCAGAGAGAAAAAAAAAAACACAAACTTTTTAAATGTTTCGCACTCGCATAACTTCGGATTGAATAATCGAGAGAATAATAAAAAAATAAATATATTTGTATAAGATAAATCGTACCACAGCGGATTCGAATGTTTGATAAATTTTATAAATCGCGCGCGCGCGGTGTGTTATTTATTTACAATATTGACGGAACGTGTTGGTCGTGAAGGGGGAGGGGGTCGGAGGGAAATATTTGCTGGTGAAGAATAGCTGGTTTCCGATTGGTGGTACAGACGCAGCCATAACTCGGCAAACAACAAGCAACGCTTTACATAATAATAATAACGTGGAAAACAATTATTGTGTTTGTTTGCCGAGCGTAGTTATATAGTTTTATGTGCTCGGATCGCAGGTTAATATTTCTATAATTGTTTCGCAAAACAATATCACAATATAAAATAATAATAATAATAATAATATAATATATAAGACTGTTACTTGTGCGCGATAAACTTTTGAAGGCTTATCAACCCGTGGACGACGAGTGGTGTTGTTCACATTTTGATGGCATCCACTCATCCGTCTCCGGACTGTCGGTGAGTATGGCGTTTTCGATTCGTAAAAATATGCATGTCTGATGGATCGGATAAAATATGAATACGATGATCATAACGGACAATCAAATCGCAATGAGCGAAAATCGACTTGTTTGGGAACACGACGCGAAGAGAATATAATAGTAATAATAATATAATAATAATATAATTAGTAATTAAAGAGATCGCGGGAAGCAGCGATAACTAAACGAACTACGCGCGAAATATATCTGTTTCGAGGCAAAAAAAAAAACACCATCAAGGTTTCGAAAATGGCAGTGCTGGAGAAACGGACCTTAATGCCAAGTCGAAACCAAATTTGTGTTCGAAATCCGTATCACTCGATCGATCGGGACGTTGAAAATAGCGTTTCTTTTCGAGTGCGTCGTACGTACAGATGACGAATCACCGTTGTTTCAACCCTTAAGTCTCATGTCAAAAAAACGATGATCTCGCAACTAGTACAGTTACGCAATTACGCATCAGTGCGCGTTCTTGTTCTATAATTATGATTGCTAATTCTACAACAGTGCTTCGTCGAAACAAATGCTTACGCGTTGCAGTATATTAATCATTATCGAATATGTCCACCATCGGAAAAATTCGAATTCGATATCTCACGTATGTGTGTGTGTGTGTGTGTGTGTGTGTGTGTGTGTGTGTGTGTGTGTACAGCGGTTACGTTGCATAGCGTATGATCGGTTGATTAGCAAATCCTTCAATCACGCCAATATGAAATATTATTGTCAGGTTGAAATGAAGTATATAAAACTATATACTGCACTTTTTGCTACTGCATACACAAATACGTAACATGACTATATTACGATTATGTGTGCATGACGATAAGAACACACGCTAGTGTTATACACACCACTCGAGCACATTTCAGTGATAGATATTATGTGTTATAATTATTCATATTTTAAAGGGATTCTCCTAGGGGAGGAGGTGGGTGGATAGACAAAAAATCACATATTCTTATTCCGCGGATTTTTCAACAAAAAAAACCGTTTCAGACCATATCGGCAGACCGTCATAAACTTCGAACTCAATATTATTTCGTACAGGTACTTGTGCCATCGTAGTAGTACCGTAAAGAATCGATAATCCGGACGCATTTAGATCGGGCATCGCCCGGATTACCGATTCGTCCGGATCACCGGAAATTTTTCAAGATAACCTGTACGAACGACTAAGATTTTTATTTTCGTTTCCACCACCTTTATGTTTGATGCAATTTGAACTACGAAAACAATAAACAACATTAACATCATGAATTGCGGAAAAAAAGAAAACTGTATAGTGATAGAATTTAAGTATATTAGTCAGTAATTTTTTTCTGAACAACACTTCTAATTTTCATTCCAAAAGCACGTTCTCTTAATCAACATACCAATATACTGTTATATATATTTATATAATGTATACAAGATATCACTTCGAGATTTATAAACTGACCGGATTACCGCGTTCACCGGGTAAGGGGCTATCGAGGCTCTACTGTATGTCACCAGGTAGGTGTGCACGCTACCGCGTTTGATTATTTATGCATTTCATCTACGGTCTTACCATAAGATACTTCGCGACGGCACGTAACACCAGTGGCGTGCGTAGGGGATGTCAGTGAGACAAGACATCTAACCTTAAATAGTTAGTATCTTTTCAAATTATGGAACTATGACTAAAAAAAAAAATTAAATGTTCCTGATAAACCATTATCATTATCAATTAGATTTAAACTGATTGTCCCATGTACTTATGTGTAGAAGTTAAAACAACAGATATTTTTATCAACCCCAAACGCTCATAACAACCGTGATGTGGCATTAAAATGTTAATGCCATGATGAAATACATTTTTTTTCGTGATTAACAAATTATTTTTTTGAATTGTTTGTTGATATTTCTTTTTTTTTTTTTTGACTAATTATTTTAACCAAAGTTATTAAAATGAAAATATTTATCGATAATTATTTAAAAAAATATGATGAGCTCCATAAGTATTTTGAAGAGCTTACAGAAAGGAAAAAGAAAATGGATTTTTTAATTACCATCTCTAGAAAGGTTAAACGACAAAAATCATATATAAAACTGAATTCAACAATTAAAAGACATATTTAAAAAAAAAAAAAATTATTATAGCTGGATTTTGTTTTATAATTTCTATTGGAAATTATGATAACCAAGTGATCACAGATTTAAGTGAATTTCATTCAAATGATATTGATCAAGAAGTTTTTAAAGTAGAAGTTGAGATTTAACGAATAAATGTACAAAAACTAAATGTACATAGTATTCTAAATGCTCTTGATAATTGTTATAAAGACCTCTTTCCAAATATATTCAAGCTATTGTAAGAATTTGCAACAATATCTGTTACAATGGGTAAACCAGAAAAAAGTTAAAGTATAATAAATATTAGGATTTCTAAAATATTATTTATTAATAAAAAAATGAATAAAGATCAGATAAAAATGAACAACATATTTAGAAAAATAAATATTCATATTAATAATCTTATAATAATAAAAATTATAATTTAGCAATTTTTTCATAATTCTAATAATAAATAGTTAAAATATAAATTAAATATTTACTGTGTGATTAACAGTAACTCTTAGGCTAAAATGTATTTATATTTTATAGATAATAATATTTGATTCAGAATTTAAAGAAAAATTTAAATAATTTGTTTGTACAATTCTGGTAATTTCAATCAATAAAAATATATATATTGTTGAACTCATATTTTAGATTAATAATCTATTAATCGAAGATAAATATTTAGGTATCCTTTAAATTTTTTATTTAGATAAGACAAAAGATAAAAAAGTTATTAGACAGATATTTTATTCATTTTATTTCAGACTATAGACATTTTAACATTTCCCCGTCGTAAAGCCCTGTTGACGGCTTATATTAAATAATTAACATTACGTAAACTATTATGGGAATAAAATCGAGGATAATGTTTTAATTTATTACAGTTCGCCCCCAGCTGCAGCTGTATTATTGGAACAAATATATTTATAATCTATAAATAAAATTAACACGTTTAACGACGTTCCGAATGGCACTTATTTTCGGTACCGCGCTGTGTGTTTTGAATTTCACTCCTGTAGCAGGACATGCTTGCGCAGCCGTTGTATATTATACGTGGTATCGTGTACATATACGACGTACTATGTCGATCGGCAATACGTAGAAAAGAATAAAAAAGAAAAAAGACCAAATTCCGCTCGGAATATTCGTCCGGAAGTTGATGTTAAAATTGAGAAGGTAATTAAAACATTAGCAAAACGGAACCGTCGTACTAACTAAATTTATTTTTTAACTCTATATATTACCTATTCTACTTATTTTTAAGACTATATAATATATCTATAAATTTATTTTTTTTATAAATATAATTTTTATAATATAAATTTGTTTTTTTGATTTTATTTTATTTTTATTGATTGTATAAGAATAACATAGTGGGAGGAGAAAATTAGTGATGAGCAAATAAAACAAAGGTCATCAATTCATGTATATTATGATACCTCTCTTGAACAAATTCTACGTACACCACTACGTTGCACTATCATTTTTACATCTCGTACGTGTCATAATTTCGAAATATTGTTATTGTTCATCATATAAATTGAATCGCGAAAAAATATCCGACGAACGTATGTCTATTAATATATTATGTAATATACAAAACGGTGTATAATAGGTTTGAAACAACGTTTACGCTTCAACGAAGTATACACGGTATACAAATCAACTTGATGAAAACGATCGATAAATTGTTTATATTTAACCATCTGTTTTTCTGGGGTGGATCCAGAAATTTTTCGCGAGGAGAACCATATATAAATGAATAGGATACATGTATGATGGTTTGTAGCTTTAGGGAGAACGATCAATTTTATAATATTAAAGGAATAAAACAATATAATATGATGGTATTAAAAATGAATACCTAGTATACTTTAATAATAATAATTCTTTATCACAGAATAAATTAAAAATATTTAATAATATATATTGAATATAAGTATGTACATTTCAAAAAAATAAATAAATAATATAAGATGATAATAGATAGTATAAAGTAAAACATAAAATAACATATTTAGGTAAAAGTAATTAGTTAAGAAATAAATAAATAATAATAATATTATGTAATGACAAAAGGAAAATGGATTAAATAGTCTTATTTGATGAGTAATAAATCATAAGTAATAATTTTTATATTTTAAAGAAAACTTAGAAAAAATTGAATAAATAAATAAATAAAAAAAAGAAAATAATTATTGAATGAAACAAATCAAAAACTAAATTAATATTTCCTGCAGAAATTACAATTTTTGCAGGGCTATCAGCATATAATTAAAGTTGGTGTTTACTAAATAAAATGTATCTTTCTTTCTATGGTTTATTGGATTTATTTTAAAATTTAATCGATTCAGAAGCTTTGGACTATCAATCATATTATGCAATAAAGTAAGATGTCTGTATTTTAAAGGAACAATATTTAAAAAAAACATCAAATGTATCATAACCTAAATGGGGAATTCTATAGAATTACATGTATAGGATAGATATCTTAAGAAATTATTTTGAATTGAGGAAAAGGATCGTACTTTGACTAATATTATCTGTATGCCAATTATCGAGGCATATTTTATTTTTCATCTCTGTCAATCCCATTCTCACATTCTTGCCCTTAACAAAGTTTTGAGCAGCCCTAGAGAGGAAGAACTTTTTGCTAATGTTTCAACTGAAATTGGCAATCTAACTAAAATTTTGAGAAACTCAGGATTTACTAATAAAGAACTGTTGTTTTTTTTTTTTTTTTTTTACGTTTCAAAAATTTTTATTATAGTACACTTTATAATATTATCAATTGATACAAGATGTAACAAATAAACAAGATACAACATACTATTGGTGTGGCTATTATGTACAAGAAATTATAACCAATTCTGTATGATGTAAAATGTTCATTCAATTATTCTATTGGTCTAGCACTTTTAAACTATCAATACAAAATAGGTGAATGGTTTTTTTTTACCGTGCATGAAAAAAATTTTTTTGGAGGATTCGATGAGTGAGGGTGTCCTTTTTCCCCTTGAACCTGCGCCTGCTATTTTTAAACTATTTGCTACGAAAATTTATAACCCGTAAATTGCAGAGTACTTTCGAAATTATTGTACGGGTGATACCCTAAAACGACCGAAAAAAAAACTATATGATTTAGAATTTCAACAATATATTATATAATATTAATCCGATTGTTCGTTCACTCGATACGAGCAGGCTCCTGCATACCATATATAGCAGTGGTTCCCAATTAGTACGATGCCATGGACCCCTAGTCAATACTTGAATCGGACCGGGGACCCCATTTACTCTTTTTGTTATTTATTTGATGCATTAAATTTACGAAAAAAAAACTTGTTTTATGATTTCTTTTCATTCACTGTTTCGTAATAACAGAAACACACATTTATTTAAAAAAAAAAAAATAATACAAAAAATACAATACAATTGGATTACTTTAATTTAACTGTTTATATATTGTCTCAGTACGTTCTTCACTATTACCAGTGTTGGGTTAGGTGGGTGAAGGGGGAAATTGTTCGCAGTGGTAATTTCTTAACGCCAAAAACAAAAGTTTTGAAGTTTTCTAATGTATTATGATTTTTAGGAAGAATTTTTAATCATTGAAAATGTTCATAACAAATAATAACAGTTGTATAACATTATATCGCCCACTGTAAGATTATCAGGTGAATTAGAGTTCAGCGTATTATTAGTATGACCATATTGTTATTAAAGCGCTCGGAATTTTATATTATCGTATTGTTTACAAATATTTATAAATATTTCAAATAATTGCACACAATACAGCACATACTTACGGCAATTAACATACCGACACATAATCGTGTTATTTGTATACTCGTATGGCAATATTTTTAGTTACAACCATCAGATTATTAAATTTGATATTTATGTTATATTAAATGCAATATTAAATGTTTAATGATTTATTTGTACAAATTACACTACCGTAATACGTGAATCACTCTAAAATACATGAATACCAATTAAAAATTCACATGTACACGGACTTCGTATTCACGTTATTATTATTATTAATTCACGTTTTCAACCGAGATCTCTACTAAATACTAATAGTTCGGTTATATTAAAACCACCCAAGTTACGATGTATTTATAAGTATAGATCAATTAAACAACTCTAACGTTGTTGTTATTTACAAAATTTTTTTTTACTGTGATTGTATATCAAGTAATAGAAAAAAATTCTCGAGAAGATTATTTGAATATTGGTTTATGATAAGGCGTAATTTTAACATTTTCCCCGAGCGTAAAAATTCCTAGTTCCACCTCTAGCTACGACGATAAGTGCATATACATGCACCGTATCGTGCGTGCTTGCAGTACAATGTACATACAATATCGCGTGAGTTATAACCATAATTTTACATCCATTTAAAAAGCCCATAAGTCTAATACAGCCGAAACGGTCCGACCTAATGCGTACGCGTGTACATTTCCGTAAAAATACACGTGTTTGTGTGTGTGACGATCCGCTTCACATCGAACAATTTATGTGCAACTGTCCTTTACCGCGAGTCCTTGGTTGCGTATTGCTCGTGTCTTCTCGCGCGACAAATCATTCACAAATTACGGTGCAACACAACGTTACAATACGCGACGAGTTAAGGGAAGCGTCAATATAAGAACACACTTTGCGGGTGTCCTTATTAATCACGTTTTTGTTTATTTTGCCCGAGTTCGGTGGTGAATTGCGACAAAAAAAAAAAAAAATAAAAAATCTCATTATACAACTAAGTGAATTGCTGCCCGGATATTTTTTCCGAGTTGGCGAATCGAGTCGTCGATATTTCTTTTCTGCGAGTTAGCATGAAATACTACACATGAATAATGTCGTTAAGGGATACAGCAGTAGTAAAATAGCACTTTAATTCTCCCTACCGGTCGGACTACTAATATTCGAGAAAAAAATGATTGACCAGATTCGAACACGTCAAAATCGTTTCATTTAATTCGTATCAGTTCAACACACGTAATATGCAATTATAACTTTATTATTTTGTACATAAGTTATTGACAAATAATTTAAAAATTGCCTAATAAATGTATCTATAATATATATTCATATTCTATGAAAATGGGGGACGCAATTCACAATTCAACTAACGCGCCGTTTCACTAAGGTTTTTCGCAAAAAAAAAAAAAAACAGCGACGGTCTGGATTAGTTACTAATCGTTTAACCCTGAAAAATGTATTTAGTGCGTCACTACTACAATGCTTATACATTTTGCGATCTCGTTAATTAGGCGTTCGCTTTTTTTCCGTCCCTTTCAAAGCTCGGGCGAAAGAAGCAAATGAAACCATGTACATTGCAGTCGTTTGCTTTCTATCTACGCATTCGAACGTCGGTGTATGTGATTCACACTCGGAACACAAAATTAGTTGACTACCGCCTGGTTTTCAATCATCCAGTTATTCGCGAAATACGTTGGTTGACTATTCGTCGAACGAGTATATTCAGCGGATTAGATTAAAACGAAAAAATGTTGCCAAGTTAATAATGTATCTTCCGAATGGAATTTCTATTGAATACCAGTGGCTTTAAATGTACTGTTGAAATTTAATTAGGTACAGGAACGGTACATTTTTAGCCTATACAGAAACCGGCATACATATACTATGAATACTTATTGGTGTTACGTTCTTTGATATATTTTGTGCGACTTTTCCTCGTCTAAATACGCCGTAATGTCATAACATCAGAAACGTTGAAAAATCCGTTTTTAAAACCTTATGCCGTTGCCGTAAACGATAATATCAATAGATGGTTTTTTTTCGTATCATTATGCTTATGTATGTTCCGTATTATAAAAATTATAAAAAGTGAAAAGTAACCAAACACACCGAACGCAAAATAACGACTTCAAAGGTGTTCGTTTGTAAAAATGTAGTTTATATCAATATTGTTATCAAACGTTATTATTTTCATTTTTTTTTTTTATTATTTAAAACATTTCGACAACGTGGGTTTAAGCTCATATTTATTATATGCGTATTAAATGAACAAATTGTTTACTTTCTTTTGTATTATTTTTTATTTTATTTTTTAAGAGTGAGTTTCAATGCAACTGTGTCTCTGTAATATGCTAAGATTAAAACTCTTAATTGTACTATTATCATAGTTTTATATTTTCTATCAGTTTAATACCCGTGTATATATTTGAGAATATAAACTGTATTTCTCATCAATGTTTAGTTATATATGTGCTATTATTCGATGAAGACATTACGAAACAATGAACCTTACAGAAAAACCACTTGAGGTAATTATAAATTACGGTCTCGAATGTGTGTGTGTAGTCATTTGTAAATTTTATGGTGTAATTTTACATAGTACGGGATAAAACGACATAATAGTTGTTGGATACAATTTCCGTTACTGTCGACACACCGGCACGGCCGACTGTTATATGCATATTAGTTGTAGTGGCGACCTTGTAGTGGCGTAGCTGTCCTAGTCGGAGTAACGCGTGTGTCCTGCCGCCGCAGTCTCTCTTGTACATCCGTCGCTGGTTTTTTAGATAGAAAACATGGCGTAAAAACACATTGTCAACGTTTTGTCGTTCGCTCCGTTCGCGTGTTTCATTTTGTGTTTTGTAAGGTGAGTTTGTTTGATTGCTCTCCTCTCGGCTCCGTCACCAATATACGAGAGGCAATCTACAGGTCCGCGCACCCAACCGAAATCTTCACCTTTTTACGTGCCCTATCCACTGATGTGATCGACTTCTCGGCTTGACGCTCTTGTCCATCATCATCTATACGCCACCGGTGGTTGTGGTCGCCGGCTTTCGTCGTTGCGGAACATCATCAACCCTGCGTTTCTTTGTCGGCATCAGTTGCCATTACGGTGTACCAGGTCGTGTTTCTTTTGTTTTAATTTAAATGTTTACTGTTTGTTAAACTTTTGTGCGCTCATTGGCAACTTTATAATTTATTCTAGATATAAGTTCCCCCCCCCACCCGTTAGTATGTGATGTACAAGCTATGTTTTTTAATATTAAATCTATTTAATTACAGTCCACTATATATATATCCTAAATTCTTGTTGTTTTGTTGTAAACTTGTCTTCTTTCCAGTACTTCAACTCCATCCCACGACTATCAACGCAATTAGGAAGGCCGGGTATGCTCAATAGTAATGAGTTTAAATAAATAAAAATAATTACAATGATATATCGAAAATTATGACTCCATTCGTACAAATATAATGAATGGATCTGTACAGTGTATTAAAATTTCAAAAGTAACTAACAAAGCGTAATATTATAGTCAGGTCCCTATTAAATATTATAATATGTATTGTATTTTGCACGGTATAATTATTTACGATTATATCACAGTTTTGCCTAAACTCGTGCACCACAGTATACGTTTTTTTTTTTTTTTTAAAAAACTTATTATGTACTCGGATATTATATAATCACGTGTCATGCGTTACAACACGAGCCACCAATACCGAAAAAAAAATACGAATACTACATAGTATTATACTCTTTCATAAGTCCTTTATATTATTATATTTTATAAAAAACGTAAGCATTTTAGTATTGTAAATGTTTATGACACTCACTACTCACCCATAATTTTCAAAACTGTAAAGGAAAAAAATTAAATGAAAATCAACCGATTGCACGTGAATCAAATATTTGATTTCGTATAAAAAAACCTGTAACGGTTGTTCATATTTATGTATTATTTATCGATTTTTTTCTTTTAGATCCTTTCTTACAGGTGCCTACAAGTTTTACGGTGATCTCATGAACATGGACGGTAATGTAGCTTTTCGCGCATTTTATTAATCCGGATTAAGATTCAAGCTGAAAATTGTAAACTGATCGCGCATTTTTTTCATTATACCTTGGATCCGAGTGGTAACCCAGTGCAATCCGTAACAGAAATAGTAGAATCGCACGCCGCCGTCGACGAACACGTGTGGGTACCGGAGCGTTTCGAGACGTTTCCCCGGGGAAGGCAATAAGCAAGCGCGCTCGATCGATCAGTATTTATGGTACATTTGTTTAGTTAGACCAACGGACCCGGTGACTAATAATCATGTCGCAAACGTTATACACGTGTTGTAGGGAGAGTGAGATAAAAAAATATAAATAAAAAAACAATAGACCTCGCCAGATAATGTTACCGACGGGTTTACGTGTCGTATACGCGAGCATGTGGGTGGGTATAAAAGGCGATTGTAAATAACGAGTAAAATGTCGCCACTGCACGCTCGCAGAAAATGTATGCTTGTCACCGTGCGTAAAAATTAAAGTGTATTATACATTACGAACACTATAATGCGTATAAGAAATATAAACGTATCATTATGTGCGTAGCAATGCATATTACAAGTATTTATTATTTGTAGATGTGTAATATTGATAACCCTTGACGAAAACTTGGTCGATTCTACGCTGAGAAAATATTACACAACGAATAAAAACCGAAGTTCTCTATGCTATCGTTGACAGGTGAATAAATATTTATTTTATATCATTTTATTATTGAAAGCTGCTACCTAGAGTTTTTAAAATATAACTTTGTACATAACAGTATTGTCACACATCAGTTTATAAAATAAATTAGGTATACTTATAGTATCGGTAACAATTAATTTTAAAATTACAATCGATATGTTATCAGTTACTTAATTATACAAATTACATTAGGATGACTAGCTTAAAGGATTGTTTTTCTTATAACATATGTACGTTGAAATTTAAGCATTAAATTACGCAAAGATAATCTTACGATCATTATTTATGGACATTTTATTGCAACTCATCATTATAATAATGATTATAATTATCTCATATTACCTATTATTTGTATACTATTTTCTAGAGATTTATATTGTCTTATATTTATTTATCAGGTTTCTGACTCAGGTAGACTTGCGTTTTTTCCGAAAAGAACCATAATTTGTTTAGCATTACCAAGATATTTGATTATAATAACCATCACTTTTTAAATAGAGAATTTTTACACTTAAACATTTTTTTAATTTACTACAAATATTTTGAAATTAATGTATTACAAAAACTATATCTGCAAAATCCTTACTTCTATATAAAAATATTCTTCAATGGGTTTTAAATTCAGTTAATGGTACAGTCAAACAATATTTTCAGAAGTAATTAAGGCAATTCAAATTATTAAAACTCTTCCAGTTCGTACTGCGTCTAATGAAAGATATTTTTTCATTACTCAAAAGAAATAAGATATCACCTTAGATTCTCAACGGGTAACGAATGATTAAGATATTTAACGGCCAAAGCGGTCGAAAAAGATGCTAACAAAATAGACTCAAATGAAGCAGTAAATAGATTTTCTGAACTAAAGAGTAGGAGGTATGAGATAGAATAGCATAATTAATCAATAATGGATGTATACTGTATGCAATATTATTTTATTATAATACGTTAACAAATAAAATATATTTCGGTTGTACTCGGTTTAAATCGGATTTGTTAAATGTAGGTACCTAATAAATATTTTTATATACACGCCACAAAGGAAAAAAAAAATGTTAATTAATAATTTGAATATCGTTAAAATGTTCTGTGTGCAACCCTTCAACGGTTAAACCCCATACATGCATCTTGCACGCAACATATATTTTCTGTTTGATATTGCTAGTGGTATTTACAGTTGCGAAGGAAAAACGGCCTGAAGATGAAAAAAATTCGGCGTGCATAAAAGTCGACACGTATGTAAAAATACTCGAATGGGCGCCACTGGTACTACTCTGTAGTTTTTAAGAGATCGGATGTTTCCTAATGAAATCAATAGGAATCCGAGTAGTTATTATTACACCGTACAAGGGCACGTGAATCTATTTTTACAGTATAACATACGTAAGCATATCGATATAATGCGTGCGTGCGTGTGTATTAAAGTACTTATAGCGATAATGATAAGAGTATCTACGACGAAAAACGGATAAATTAAATCGTGTACACGAGAACGCGAGCCGCGTCAAAAGCGTGTATGCATTGCGTTAGGTACGCCGTATGTGTTTGTAGAAATTTTCAACAATAATTACCCGGCCGCCGTCACTAATGAAGTCTTACAACTCGAATAATGTCACATAATTATTTGTTTTAATATACACACCGTTGTAGCGTCAAACACATAAAACCACTCAACCGTAAACATTGGAATTTAATGCGAAGGCGTTGTTTTACGCGTACATTTTCCGTCCTTTGAATTTTTTTTTTTCGCACACGGGCGCGCGTGGAAATATGAAAGTGCGTGTACAGGTATGCCGCGTCGTCTGCATCGGTGAAAGGTAAACGGGGAAAATATGTCCTTTGATAATCGTACGGCAAACAAACGGTTACACAACCGTAATAGGTTAATATGTGCACGTGTATATTGACGAAAATTAAATAAAATACGAAGCGCACGCGTGTGTATGATTTTTTTTTTTTGACATTTTTTGTGTACGCATTTTTTTTTTTACTTCATGTACGCGATACGGGCAGTTAAGTGTGTGCGTGGTATATTATACATAGCGGACAATATGGACGTTCGATAGGGAGGGATAAGGGTTATAAGGGACACGTTTCTCCTACAACTCCCCGCGTCACCATTTGATCGTAGAACCCGCAGTTTTACGCACAGCGAAACATGTCTAAAACAGACGCTGAAAAAACCGGAAACCCGTCCGTAATGGAAATGGTATTTAAGCTTAGTCACAAACTATATTTAGGACGTTATACTGGACGAGTTGGAAACTTTTCGAGAAAACAGAATTTTTTTATCGAGTCCTTTACGCAATCTCGTCCCTTAACGGCGTTAAAAATATTTTTGATCCAATTAATAGTATTTTTTTTTTCGAAATATCCACTTAGATGTTATTATATTATGAATCGGACGCGGTACGTTCAACGAAAATATTCCAATAATAACCCTTGATACAATATAAATGATTATGTGCACTGTATTATACTCGTCTGGCGTGTTTCGACCCATTGCGTCAGTGGATTCAAAGGGTCCTGACGCGTTCCAAGTACAAAGGTAGATAATTGCTTCCACGTATCGCTACTGTAGGTTTAGGTAACTTGCAGTTATCGTTCAACGGTTATCAAAAGGTTCAACTTCACGTTGATGCGTAAGAATTTGATCTTTAGATTTCGTCGAAAACGCCAAAGGTTAGGTTACGAAAAGGCGATTTATACATTATCGACAAACCTGAAAAAACAAAACTCAAGTTTCGCGTTAATTTCAAAACAGACTTTACCGAAATCCAAGTTGAGCATCGACTAAATTACTATTAAACGATTAGAAAGGCAATTTAAACACAAAACAATGAATAGCAATTTGTCTAGCTTGGTCGATCAACGAGACTCCCTAAATGTATTTTACTTTTATCAATCGGACCGAGTCGTGGGTGACATAGTGTTAGTCATATTTATATCACGGTAATGACTCGTACACTATAGATTTTATAGTTTATAATTGTATATTTATTATACTGCAAGATTATCGACTTGTTTAGTAGACCAAGATTCGTCTAATGTAGTAATGAATTTCAAACCCAAAGTCATATCACCACATACGTAGTCCAATTAATTAATACGTTCTATTCGATTTTGCGAAAAATAGAAAAATCGTATCCTGCGTTTAGAATTTTGAAAATATTACGGTATAGCACTAATTTTATCACGATAGTATCTATCTTACGTCCAAACAAATCGATACCTGCAATAAAACGCATTGAACAAATTCGAAAAAATAAAATTTTCTTAACCGATTGTTGGTTGTTATACATATTAAATTGAAACACATTTTTTTCTCACTTAGTAAGTAACCGTTTTACGGTTAGCGCATACAACCTCCGAGCCAAGGAGATTGAATAATTTCCGAGCGCAATAATATCGTTCACTGCACTTCGATCAGTCGCGTATCGATATTAGTTGCATAACGCTGTGGCGTATTGCAGAAACCTCTACGGGTATATTATCACACTGTTAGATTCCGTCGATTTAGTTTTGTCTGCATGTTAAAGCTGCCGTTATTGATGGGAAATGTTCCTAGGCACAGTTCGTCGACCAATGTCCTTATACTTCAGCCGGAGTTGGTTTCCTAAGACCGTTACCCGAGTACACTGCAAGGAAGCGTATAAGGGTTGCACCTTCGACCAATGCTGATACGAAGGTATGCGGAAAGCGCACTTGCACAGGGCCTCGCACTTTTGAATTGGTTCTTGGACCTCACGCTTCTATTTCGTAGTATATTTAAATTCGGAGCCTTGCGTTTATAATTTGCACAAGACCTCAAACTGCCCACAAGTCAAAGGTCAAGGATACCACGTTAAGGATACCACATCAAGCATACCACGCAGGCCTGTAGCTCCAGCGTAACGATTTCAACACAGGGGTGGTAATTAGAATGGAGTCTGACTCGGATAAAAACAACCTTATTAAAGACCCGTAGTCCAAAGTTTCGGGCTTTAAACTCATGAGACGACAACGGGTGACGGTTGATAGTCCGTGAATCGGTCACGGACGAAGCAGTGAGTTGCTAGCTAAACAGGCAACGAGAGACAGCCCGATACATGACTGTGGTAACCCAGTCCAAACCATAAACCACATAATAAGTGACCGTTCCAATCGACCATTTAAAGGGAGAATGAATGAAATCTGAATCATTCGGAGAGGTTAGAACATTAGACATAAACCTATGATAAAGTTACAATGTATATATATTTTGTTCAATACTAATTGATTTATCTACTATTTTATTATTTTTTTGTTTTTCCCATGAACTTGTTTATTGGTTATGTATGTTTATCTATGCTGTTAAACATAACCAAATAAATAAAATTGAACTCCGTGATTTTTCAATTTTCATTTTTTTTTTTTTTTTTTTTAATTATCTGTTTTCCATCGTGAACCGTCTGCGAACACTGCGTGTACCGGTATAAGTTTCGGTACCACAACCGAGTGATCATCTTAATCACTCCGTACACGTTGTCCGCGTCGCAGCACATCCGTGCGCCGTCGTTATACCTTTGAACAGCGTACTGACACGACGTTGTAATAAAATTTCGTCGTCGCTATTGTCGACGGTGTTGTTAGTTAAGGGTTGATTTTTCCGCAGACAACCGTGTTAACCCGTTCGCGGGTGATGTAAGAAAATAACCGCTAAAGAGATGTACGACGGTACATCATAATACGCCGTGTCGGCTTCTCTCTTTCTCTACGCACAAGTATACATAAAAGTATACAAGTATATCTGTACGTATCGTAAGACACGAGCGTGCGTTTTCCTACGCGCCTGATTTTCCGACACTTACAGAGTACGAAGTCGTGACCGATTATAACTGTACCCCCGGGGGGGAGGTATGTTGGTGCAGTAGTTGTAAAGTATACGTCTTCGGCACGCGGCCGTATATATTATCTTTTTATTAGTCGTACCCGCCGCGATGGTTACGATACCGTATAATTGCCTCCCCCAAATCGCCTTCAACAACCGGGCGTGAACGGATTTCGGATATTTTTTTTATTTTTATTTATTCGTTATCCTTTATATCTATGTATCACGTCATATGGGAGCGCACGATACCATGATATACGACGACTGCGCAGGCGTGAAGTTCAGGACATGCCGCGCGGTCCCGGAGACAAGTGCGATTCGGAACGTCATTAAACGTGTTTATTTTGTTCACGGATTATAAATATATTTGCTCCAATAATATAGTTGGGGAGGATGAACCGTTATAAATTAAAACACTCTCCTCGATTTTATTTCCGTAACAGCTCGCGTAACGTTAATTATTTAATATAAACTGTCAACAGAACTTTACGACAGAACAACGTTAAAATGTCTTAGCATTATTCGAATATTTTTTTACGTAACTATTTTTTTCATCTTTTGTCTCATCTAAATAAACAGTTATAAGGTATCCAAACATTTATCTTCGATTAATAAATTACTAATCTAAAAGATGGGTTCAACTACATATATTTTTTTATTGATCGAAATCACTAGAATTGTAGAAATAAATTATTTACATTTTTATTTAAATTCTCGTTCATATAATATAATACAAGTACAATTTACAAAAATTTAGAAATAACGATATGTTTTTTTAACACTGCATGTTGGTAGGTATAATATTTATTGTTTATAATGTAATATAATAAAAATTGAAAATGTACTAAGAATGGACGCTTGCTGTTATCGGCGTATTAATTATTTATAACATTAGCCTTATGAGTCATATATGGATAATCACGAAGTAAATATTTAATTTATATTTTAACTATTTCTAAATAGAATAATGACAAAATCGCTAAATTATAATTGCTATTATTATTAATATTTAATTTTCTAAATATGTTATTTATTTTTATCATTGTTTCATTAATAAATAATAATTTAGAAATCCTAATAAAATTATTAAGCATATGTTTTGTGATTGAGATACATACATTTATTCTAATGCTATAAGTCGAAATCAATTAAAATAATAATAATACAAAAAAAAAAAAAAAAAAAAAAAAAAAAAATATAATGGACTGATATAAAAACATATAACTTTTTTTTACATCATTGGGTACCATATGAACTAACTTTCATCTTTATTTAGATACATTTGAGTTGCATTGTCTTAATATTTATCAGGATAAAAAATTGCAACACTACTCTATGGATGGACGGGGACTGTGAAGCTCTATAAAAATGCTTACTATCTCCTCGATATAATCTGATCCTGGTTGAATTAAATCGTGTCGTATGTTATTTAGGTTAACGAGAACATTTTACCGTGACTAGAAATCGGTGTACAAGGATTTAATTTGAATTGAAATCATATTGACTGCGAATGAAAGCGCGTGTATAATTTAGTTTTATGACATATATCCACATTTATTTTCTATACATACATGTATAAACGTATCGTTTTACGCTTAGGTATTGGAAAATCCGTACAGGTGCAATGGCGGCGGGGGCATAAAATGTGTGTTCGTAGCGTAAATACGTATATAACATATGCACCGCTCGATCGATTTCCAATTTTATGGTTAGAATATTTCTTGTCGTGGCTGATGCGGTACATCCCATGTGAATATTTTTCTCATCGGAAGATTTTCATATTAAAATTGTTCGATTTTGTTTAACCACATGTGCGTGCATGGCGTTACGGGTTCTGTTGCAGCGACGAAACTATCATACATATATGGTTAGCTACATACATATAATAATGTTCATCATGTGTATGATTATTGCCCAGATTTCTGCGAGAGGATTAAAATGTATTTTTTTTCCTTTGTCGGACAAAAAAAAAAGTTTAAATAAACCTTCATCAGTGTATAGTCAATAATATTTATAAAAATAAAAAATATAAAACAAAAATAACCCCAATCAAAATAAATTTTGCAGATGCATTTTGTACCGTATACAACACAACCCGACCGTTTCAGACGTACGCATGTATAATTAATATTATGCACTGTACGCACGGAATAATAAATATTTTCTCAGGGTGGCGTGCCTACGGCGAATACGATGAAGGGGAGGAGGTTTGGTGAAATATATCACTAGAGGTAGAGAAAAAGCCGATTTATTGTTGGACAGAACATTTATCATCAATTAATGCAAATTGAGGACTTAAAAAATAATAACAGCGACAAATGAACTCGCTAAACTGCATTAGAAACTCTTTAACGTCAAACGGACTACGAGTACGAATCCCTAATAAAAATCAAATCTTATTCATGTCCCGTGTACGGTTATAAAATATAACTTATAGTTTAATTGCTTCGGCTAGAAAATATGCGCTTATTAATGCTTGTTGTGGGATTATATTGATTGGTAGGCAAATTATCTATGCATTGCGAACTGCGGGGGGAGGGGTGGACATTTTAATATTTTTTAGTTATTTAAATTTGATCGTTTTGATAATATTTTTGTTTTACAATTTTTGTAACTGTAGGAAATCGAAATAACCAACACGGGGAATGTGTCGTACCGTCGTTGATTTGATAGCGACAGCTGTACAGCGAAACTTACAACGACCATCACGTGAGGGGGGGGGGTAAGAAAGTGTGATATATAGTGTAGCAGGACATTTTACACTTCACGTTTTAAGCGGATAGAGAAAATAACTATTTAGACAGCGCACGACATGCGGTTACGTCGATGTGTTCGTGTGGTGATGATGTATTACCGGCGGCAGTCATTAACGGAGATCCATCTTACGCATATACTGTTTCTACGAAGAATCGCGAAAATCACGGGTAGGCCGTCCGGTCGTTTTCGAAGCCCGTCTCGGTTCGCAACGCTCATCTCGCGCTCGACACATTTGCCCTATTCCTAATTCCGCGTGTAAATTAGAACCTGTACGGCACCCGCGGCGCTCGTGTTCGTAATCGTGTAGTACACGACCGACTATTTCTATACTTTGCCCACCTCCAATCGATGGGGAACTATTCGATCCGGTTACTCGAACCCGAGTGTTCGCGGACTAATATCTCTATAATAATCGCCCGATAATTATGCGTGTTGCGCACCCGACGGTGTAAACATGACGGGTGCGCACGACAAGACGGGAAATCATGGCGTGCTCGAATTCTGCTGCGTTACGGTCTAGGCCGGAACGTTCTCCGGCAAACCGAATTTCTTCCGAAGCCCGTCAACACCGATTGCGGAGAAAACAACGAAAAAAACGTAGGGCAACGCACGGGCAATGGCCAGGGGCGTGTTTAGACTTATTTCTAGTAGGGGAGGAGGCGACTCAAATTTTTTCTTTAATTCAGGCTCAAAATCTACAAGTACATTTTTTGATAACATTTTAATCAAGCGAATCCTTAATATTAGTGGTTTTTTTTTTTTTTTAATCAAATGCCGTATTTTATTATTTATTATAGGATCGCATCGAACGTGGATCAACGGGTGTCGTTGTACTAACACCGTACGTTTTCGTCGGTACAGTAAACGTCAGACGTAGCTAGGGAGGCGCAATAGGTTTTTTAGCATCCCTAAGTTTAAACATGTTATTTTTTTTTATTTCAAATCTATACAATCTATATAATTACGGTGGAATACCAGTCAAATTTATTTTCAGCAATTTCAGCGCTCCCAATACTTGAGCTCTAGTTGCGCGCACTGTTAGAACGTACAGTGGCTCTAACCGTTCTATCGGTGTATGCGATGTACGATACAATAATAATAATATTCTTTAAGTTATTGCTGTTACGCGTGTTATTTCCACGTTACGAGTCGGACGATGTTTGCGGGCAGCGTTCGTTTTGAGCGCGGAATATTTTGTTGTTGGGTTTTGGTGCCGTTTGCACCGCTCCGCTCCGCTACAACTCTTTCGACATCGATCATTAGCAACGCACGTATCCCGCTATGCGTCGCGCACGCGTGTACGTTACAATGGAGACGTTGATGTTTTATAAATCGCTTTAATGGGTTTTATTTTCGAGTACGTATTTTTTTAATCCCGAGCGAAACAATATATACTCATATATAGTTGCGTAGTTACGAGGGGAGGGGTGTAAGGGGCTTCCGGTCACTCAGATTTTTTTTTTTTTAATGATATTTAATTATTATTTATTAATATTTATATATTATAGTAAAATGATATTTTCATTTTACTACGAGTAGGTATATATTAAAAATTGAGTACCAAAATTATTTTTATTAAATACGGGACATTATAATAATACCATTTTAAATGTAATATTACTATAGAGGCCTTCGTATTAAGATATTTTACTCGTATTTATTATTATTTATTATTAATAAACGGGTACAAACCCTTTAAAACATTAAGCAATAGTACAGATATAAATGGTAATTACAGTAGAAAATGACAATTAATAATATAACAACATAATAATTAAATTGAGAGAAAAAAACAGATGGTACAATAAGATTTTATACGAACTTAATACTACATAAACATTCTGTTTAAAAACATGGCGTGACATAAAAAAATAAATCGATCTTATTACTAATACTGTTTGCCAAAGTGAGTACTCTGGGAAAGAATGAAGCGAAACTATAATTAGTGGTATAAAACGGGACGAAAAATAAATTATGTGACCTTGTAAATGATATAAGTCTCTTTCGATGGGTAAATTTAATTTATTACAGATTAATTTAAGAAATTTATATTGTACATTTTCTATCTGATTAATATATAGAGCATAATTCGGTGACCAAAACATAGAGCCAAATTCTAAGTGAGACCTAACAAGTGAGAAGTATAATATTTTCATTGAGTTAATTTTTTTGAAATTCTTAGTATTTCTGTAAATGAAACCTAACATTTTGAAAGCTTTATTTGTTACCAAATTTTTGCGTGAGGAGTAAGATAAATTGGCATCAATTAAAATTCCTAAATCCCTGATATAATTGACTCTTATTAGCAATTTATGGTCGATTGAGTAATTAAACAAAATAGGGTTATTTAGGCGAGTAAAAATAATGATACTACATTTATTTATGTTAAATGGTAAGCAATTTTGTTTACTCCAAATTACAAGCTTGTTCAGATTAGACTGTAAATTTACTGAATCCAAGAAAGATTCTATTGGTGAAAATAATTTTGCATCATCGGCAAACAATAATAAATTTACCGAAGAATCAAGAACAATGGGTAAATCATTAATAAACAATATAGACAACAAATGGACCCAAATGAGAACTTTGCGGAACACCCAAACCCACACTAAAATAATTGGAGGTGAAAAAATATATCTTTACTGCTTCGGTGCGGCAAGTAAGATAAGATTCTATTCAATTTAAAAACTTACCACTGAAACCAAAAGTAACTAATTTTTTTTAGGAGTAATTTATGATTGACTTTATCAAAAGCTTTTTGGAAATCTGTGCAAACGGAATCAATCTAAATATGATTATTAAAGGAGTTTAATATTTTAGATTTAATATTTAATTTCATTAAAATCACATCTGTATGTAGTTGTATATAGTAGGACACTCAGAGGTAGAATTGAACTGTGAATTTGTAAACTTTAGTAAAATATCTAAAGGTGGGCGATAATAATCAATTTTAGATATACTAAGAATATTATGAATTAACTCTTAAATACACCCCCTCCCAGAAAAAAAATTGTATCTATGCCACTACTCGTACATAGTAATTATTATTGTTTTAAATACATGTGCGCACGAATTCGACTACAATGAGTGCACCGATCATCAGTTTCATCGGTTCAGGGTTGATTTACGAATCTCCCGGCAGTTTACTTAATAGTCGCAAAAATTATTTACCATTTACGCGTTATAAAATGATATTTCAATGAATATATATTAAATAATATTATTTATTTCGCTGTTATCCTATTAACACTAAATTTAACTACTTACAACGTTTACCTAATTTCTATGTTATAATTTTAAGAACATTTTATGTTTTCAAATTATTTTAATATACCTTATTCTTTTTATAGACATCTGAAATTTTTGATTTTTCAAATTTTAAATACTTTTTTTTCGCGAAAATTAGAACACTAATAGTTCAATTTAATTTGTTGAGAAATTTAGTTCATATCAACGTTCATCTTTAGAAATAGAAACTTATTCGTCCAATTTCTTTCACCGGAAATTATTTTTTCGAGACAGTGTTGCAACTATGGGTTATTAGAGGGTGCATAAGTAAATTAAAAATATATTTTATTAATGATATAGTTAATAACATGCGATGGAAAATGTACGTTTGTTGACTAAAACGTATGGAAATGCTGTTATGTCGCAATCACGTATTTATTTTTTTATTTGATAGACAATTTTTTGTAGGTCGTAATATCCAAAAAACATGTCATATTTTACTTCAGGGGCGACAAGGGCAAATTCTTAGGAGATCACGGTCAGTAATTGCTATACTACGGTATAAAATGTATTGTCATGTGTAGCACGTATGCACACAAATTACATAGAAAACCTTTCGTGGCTTGGGCGCATTTTATTATTATTATTTTTTTTTCCGGTAGAGATGAAGACGAGTCTGAATATATTGTATAATACTGTATTTTATATAGAGCGTGGTGGAAATAATTCGTTGGAGAGAAGAGAAAGATAGAATATTGGATGGTATTTTGTGCGTTGCGCGTTATTGTTGAAAAATATTTACAAACGAGAATAAGTGATAAGCTTATACGTAGGAGTATGGTTTTTCAATACAATTAGTGTAATGTTTTTTGCATATCATTTCGTTTCGCAGGATCGCGAGTGATATTGATAAACATGATTTTAAGACATTTTCTATACATATGTAAACCGACGTCATTTTCAGTAATTTCTGTAAAATCTGCATGTAGATTATGTCACAGTTTTTTTTTCGCACCTACACATACAGTTATAACTTCGAAAATCAACGTACATCATATGACAGGTTATAGCAGGACGTACAATCTTTTTTTCGTGACTGGGAACACTTTGCTAAACAATCATCTACGAGCGGACCACCAACTACAAAAGTACGGATAATTTCTCCATATCGATCTAATAATCTAATTTTGTTACACAATATAGGTACATATTGGACTAGTTTTTATGTATTTTATTGACCGTCGAAAGTATTATAGAACGAGGTACGTGGTGTAAGTGCATATTAATTTGATCAGTAGGTTCACTATTACAGGTGCACGGGTTGTATCGATATCAAATCGTAAAATTCCGATTCGAAAACGCCCGAAATTATTCATAGAAAAAGTTAATAAATTAATAAAAAATCATATTTTCTAACGATTTCAATTTTATATAAATATTTTTTTTCATTAAAAAAACGCGTGACGGGCCCCGAGGAATACCTTCGTGGACCATTTCACGGGTTGGGCACTACTGAGTTAGCGCATGACTCGTGCGTGCTAATAATAGGTATAACGTAAATTTCGTTTAGTCCTACACCATTGGCTGTTACAAATACTGCAAATACATTTTTAATTTAGAAATATCTCATAATTTTATTTATATTCGAATTCACGTATACTCATATGCGCCTGTTATATACTATGTACTTTTATATATTTCGATTTTAAATTGCATCTTAACTGCTGCACATAGTAAATTTCATTCGGAATTTTGCACACCATGCGATTATTTGGATATTATAATTTAGTTTTCGTTCCGACTCAATACAGATAAAGCCGATAAAATATTTTAATACGACGTGAGATTTATTTCCGTTGATTTCGGCTACTCGTAGAATTCGAATTTTCTAAAATTACGATAAAATCGTGAAATAGCGTCTATAATACACGGAGAAGTGAAAATTAAACAAGTGAACAGTTATGACACACAATTAAAATCCATTCTTAACATAGAGCCGTCATGTTATTTTTAATATTTTTAAAATTATGTAAAAACTACGTTATATACAGCTATATGTATTTAAACTTTTATTTTTATAGAAGTTTTCTTTTCTTTTTTTTAATAAATAATAATTTAATTAAAAAATTGTTTAATGCGTAAGCATATCGTTCTTTAGCTTTGTGTAGTATAATTGTGCAGTCTTTTTTTTTCTTAAAAAAAAAAAAAAAAACTAAAATTAAATACCAGTGACAGTTTTTTATTAATCTCAGCCTCGTGGTGTTAATTTACTGCAGTAACTTAATACACATAACGTATGTATATCCGACAACACTTGAAATAATATTCATTTTTCAGTGTACTCCACAACAGTAAAACTATAAGAATAGTTTAGTTTGTTTTGGATAGCTGAAAACAATATTCAATGACCTTATTTAATAATAAAAAAAAAGGAAAAAAACATTACGTTAAACCGAATAAAGTAACCCTTTAATATTTAACAACACGTTATTAAAAATACGTAACTAAAGCAGGCGCGTACTGGCCCACTGGGACACCGAGAAAATCCTGGTTGGCCCACTTAAAAATTATAAGACTCTTACCAAATAGATACATGTAGTTTCAGTTAAATTCAATAATTTTATTATTTTTAATAATTACAATACAATACTGATGGACAGTCGACTTCTTAATTTAGTACCCAATGGGAAATGAGTAAAACACGCAGTTTTTTGAATTTAATTTATTTGCTTTTAGTAAATATATCTGTTACCATTATTTCGATTATTTCATTTGATTATTCCCATCACTAGTTGTAACATCACCAGCAGAATCGGTAAGTAATGTTTTTGAAGTTCGGCGGAAAAAATGACTTGTATTAATTTGGGCATACAGTAAATTTAAAAATATTGCAATTTCTTTAGGCGTATTTTCAATTTTGTTTTTTCCAATAACCTGCTTCATGCATTAACCGTTTTTTATAACTAAAAAAAAAAAATTATCTGACGTTACATTTGTAGGTCACAAATCCATGTATTTCTTAAAAATATCATTTAATTCCCATTTAATAGTAAATGATCGCGAACAATTTGTTTTTGAGTAGAGAAGTTTAATGTGTAATATATATTTCACTAATGAATATTACATATATCGTTATAAATGAACGGAGGAGAAAAAAAAGCCAATATATACAAAACAATTTTATCTTACCTACCTTTTTACATTACAAAATATTGAATATCAGGAGCTTCGTCAATACATTTTTTACATCGGTTGAAGTCAAAACATTGGAATTTTTTCTTTTAGTGTACTCGATTTTCTCTTTAAAAAAAACTTGTAATTTTAAATAGATACCAACGTTAATATTATGTTTCATATTTTTCATGCTTTTAAGCATTGAATAAATAGACCATCGAGTTGACGGTTTAATTTTTGTATATAATTTGTTAAAATTTGTAAGAAACACATTTTCCGAGAACGATTTGGTTTTATTTATTTTTCTCAATTTTAAAAGTTTTTCATAAGCCATTATATATCTTTCTTTTGATTTTTCAGACAATGGATTGAGCGAAACAGCATTTGCTGTTTTAACCATATATGGTGAAGTTAATGGTTTACTACAACTACTGTACTGATTGTCATCTTTCATATTTATGCTTGTTTGCGCGCTTCGCAGATAAACCATCACTGGTTCGATTGTGTGACGTACTCGCGTCGTTTGCAATAAAAAAGAACTCTTAACAAGGATAATTAATGAAATTATATCATATGCCGGGATAAACGGGCCAAAAGCGTCACAGTAATATTAACAAAAAAAAAAGTAATAATTAATATAAATATGATATATAAACATACATCACATGTATCATATGTGCTCCAAATGCGTTGTAATAATATGACAAGACGAATCGTATAAAAATAAATATAATATTATTAACAAATAAAACGGAAAACACCTTGGACGGTCTGGCGTTCGAGTGGTTATGCCCACGCGACCGTGTTCACACGTGCGACGAACGCCGCAACCGGCAGAAGAATCAGTTGATCAGCGGCGTCGGTCTCGATTTACAATAACTTGCTTTTCCGCGCACGACGATAACCGAAAGAAAATTTCGCGGACACGGGTCAGCTACGGTTCGAATAGTCGTCACACACATACGAAGATGGTAACTATGCCGTAATCACAAAGACGCACGGCCGGTGGCACGGGAAAAACGACAAGTCGGACGTTCGCAGAGAAAGTGTCGGCAAAAAAAAGTCCCGGCGGTAATGGCGTCCACGGACCGATGATAATCGTACCGCGAAAACGCGCCGATCGAAAATTCTCGAACATCACACGCCGACACCGTTATCGGGTTGACACGAAATGGGATAGTTTGAACGACGACGTGACACTTGCGCGAACGATCTCATTTTCTAATTCGAATTATTACATAAATCGCGCAAAACAAATTTATCCGTAACATCCAACGCACTTGCACGGGAACAGTGAAAACGAAATATGTTTAAATGTTTATGGGTCGTGCAAGGAAGTTGTGATATGTGATTAAGATCTAACCGGAAGTTTATGTTTTGTACGGACCGTGGTATACATTTAAGTTTCTGGTTGTGCTGGAAATAAGCGGCCAGCGCTCTTGGAAATTTCCACTTTACTACACGGTGTTGTAGGGATTTCCACTTTCCCTCCCCCCGCACTTTTTGCGATTTTCACTTTACCGCCCGCCACTGTGGGATTCCCACCTTACCGCCCGCTGGACGGATAAATGGGATATTCCAACGCTTGGACCGTGGTCGATAACCAAACTTTCGGTACAGGTGTAACAAAAATGTTATACCTAGAGACATGTTTTAATTTCGATTACCGTTTACATTTGTGGTTATCATTTCGATTTTTACGTTTGTGTAGCACTTATGAGCGTAACGAGAACTTTGAATGGCTGATGAAATTATCTTTTGGGATGAAAGTAATTCAACAGCGGACGATCCTATAAGTAAGGGAACAGGTATATACGAGACTCATTTCTATTGGTATTTATATTAAGTGGGTCTTAATTATATACAGTTTCCCAGTAGGGAAAATGGACCCAGTACGCGCCTGAACTAAAGTACCAGATTATATTTTGTTTTAGGTTTTTAAATATAAATTTAACACACCTTGTATCTCCGTTGTCTCTATGCGCCCGTTAATTAGTCACTTATGCAATTTTTGATATTAAAATTAAAAACGAAATGATTTAATTAAAACCATACTAGTAAGTATGTTAAAATATGTCATATAAGAGTATAATACATAGGTTCTTACTAACCAATTTCAAAAATAATAACATACTTTGTTGACAAATTAAGACATTGTTTGATATTAGTTTACCAAGGGTTCTACACCTAAGCATAGTATACCAAGTTACCGCGGGCCGTGTGCTTGTAATGCCTGCATCAGAAAATTAACACTTTACAACGGAAATATATCTTAGCAAATTTCAGTAAAATACCTTAGATAAACATTGGATAAACGGCTAACACGGAAGCTCCATATTTTATCCACTCCGACAAGCAGATCATTGCCTCTCCATGTTATTTTTATTTTATTTTAGAATATATACGGGCTGAGGTATTTCAATAGAATTACTGTTAAATGTATATCATATGAAATGTATAAAATATATAATAACAAATTAGAAAAATAGTACTATAGGTACATACCAATGGCAGGATACAAATAAAAACAAAATGCTGAATGTAATTGTCTCATTAAGTTACATATAGTTGAATAAGGAAATTAGAGTCCGTATTGGCACAATACACAAACATTAAACAGCTAAATAATTTGCAGTATACATAGAGAAGTGGAAGGTTATGATGTCACGAGAGGTGTGTCGTGGTATTCTAAAATTTATGAAGAAGAATAAGGATGAAGAATCTACTCTACCGTCTAACAATATTTTTAGGAGGCCAAATATCCTTAATGCGCATATGCTCCGCTAATGAAGCTAAACCAAGTTGATTGGCGACTGGAGTGTAGTCATGAGGTGCACAATTTATATCCAGAAAGTTGCTGGTGAATCTCAAGAACCTACGTTGAACCCTTTCGACCTAGCGTTGTCGGTGGTACATCCTATTCTCAACTAAAAATTTACAGTACAAAATAAATGCTCTCTCCTAATATACAAACGAATTCTACATCCAATACTGACAAATACTTGTCCGATTTGGGAGAAATGTGTGACTTCTCATATGAATAAAATTCAAATGTCCCAAGACAAATTACTACGAATATTAACAAATGCGTCCTGGTCCATAAGGAAAGCAAACCCAAATAAAGATCTCCGAATTCAAGAAATCGAAGACCTTATAAAAACTTCCATAGTTCACTACTCGACTCATTCGGCTCATTTTATCATTATCTTCATGTACATCCGCCTCGACGCAGATTAAAACGTGACCACCCGTGCGACGTTCTTAGTTATCCACAACACACAATGTGTTATCTGTATATTTGTTAAAATGTTGTTAAAATACTCGTAGAATTTTCTATATTATATATGATTCCATTATTATTTAAATTATTATTAGTTAATACACTGTTATTATAATTTATATTACTATTTCGAATTTACGTAATTAACATAAATGTTTACTAATGTGTACTATTGTGTATGGTTAATATCTTAATTTTTATCTCACTATTGTATAGTATAATTAATTATCATGTTCGTATGGTTGAAAATTTTACAATTGTAAATATTCGTAGATGTAGATAGATAGGAACATCTTATTTTACTACCAATAAAAAATAAAAATAAAAAAAACAATGTGTTGATGCAGTATGCGACATAATAAACGCTCGAACGTCGGACAAAATTTTATACGTCTACAACATACGACACATAAATAATTCATATATTTGCCGCTCCGATAAAATCGAATAAATATTACGAAACCACAATCTTATGCGTAAAATGCAAAAGCGGTGTTGGCGCACGACCTCTCATTATATGATATAACCGTATACCAGGTTGACTGAAAACTATTTGAATTCACCAAGTGCACTTTACTCGTACGAAATAAATACATGCTGGACAGTTATACATTTAAAGGGGGGGGGGGTCGAAAGAGGTGAATGCTCCAAATGAAAAATATTTGGGGGTGACAAAAAAAAACAATAACATTTGCTTATGATGTTTAATGCTTAATGTTTTTTTTTTAAAATTTTTATAATTTTTTCGGTATTGGTATGTATTTGAAATACACACGTACAAAATTTGTATTTTAAAAATATTTTTGAACTGTTCCATAAATAACAATTATTAATTTCTTCAATAACCATCAACAGTGTAGAGGTATGCGGAAAGGCAATCTACATCAAATAGTACATTTGGAAGATTTGGAAATATCACTGCATTCATTATATCATCATATAATGCATTCATCTTTGGGCACACTTAGAAAAGTTTACGACAGGAGAGTGAAATTGTACCTAAAAACGATCAATGTATGTTGGTATTTATAAAACAGAATAGTTTAGTTTAAATGTATTCTTTTATTGGTATTGTCTTGAAAGTGCTTCCGTGTACCCCATCAATTAATTGTTCTACAGAAAGATCATTTTCTACACTTCAAAACTTGTTTAAGATCATTAATGGAAGAAAACCGTCTTCATTCATTGGCACTTCTCAACATTGAAGCTGATTTAACAAAAACTATTAATTTTAATGTCATTATTAAATCTTTTGCTTGGAAAAAAATGTATTATCACGTGATATATGTTATATGCAGATTGTGTTAATTAAGAATATTGTACGCAAATTAGATAATAGTTTAAAAAAAACTTTGTCACAGATTAATCGCATGACGCAATTAATCAAAGAATACGAATTGTGTTGATCAAGTATGTAAAATAACTAGTGTATAAGACGGACCGATCTATTTCTTGAGGCCTCACTTCTCACTTGTGATTAATAAGACTAAAGTAATCCGTATGTAGAGAACTGCAATCTAAACTTTCTTGTGTTAAAATTATTAAAGTATTGTGTTGTAATAAACAAATCGTGGTTTGTTTTAATTTAATTAACTTGGTTGGCCTATTCAACGGGCTTAAAAATCAAGAAAAAATTATGAACCAACGATTATTTTACTATGTATAAATAAATAGTTACTAAATATATATTTAGTTCTACAATTTAGAATTTTTTTATTCTAAAATTTAATTACATAAATCATCATCGTGTATAATAAGTTATAAAATATTGTATAAACCGTTGATTCCATTTTTCTTAATGTATCATTAATAAGGGATTATTCAATTTGAAAAAAAAAAGTCTCTAGGGTCTTATAGATTTATACTATGTGTACATTTATTACTTTATAGATACCTAAAAACAATATTTCAAAAAAAACTATTGTATGATTTGTTCGTAAAATTTATCTCGTTATTGCTCGACTTGGAATTTATTTATTTTATGGGAGGGGGTGGGACGGAAAAAACTATTTCGTTTTAGGGTGCGTATTCATTAAATACGCTACTGATGCGAAACGTCTAATATAATCGGTCACCGTTAATCCGTGGTAAACTCACGAACAAATCACGTACGTAATTTAATAGATATCGTAGTGTTATGACACTTTCGTTCGATCGAACCCTGAATACGTGTGCCATCCATCGATCACATCGAACGCGTTTAGCGAAATGAATAATACACGACGCAAGATCGAGTTTAACGAATCAAAGACGTTTTCTTCACCAAACGCTTCTTTTCCCGGAGAAAATAAGTCCAACAGTCGGTCAAGCGTGATAAAATCTTGTGATTTCGGAACGGATCTTTTGCCGGAAAGGGGAGTTGTGACAACGCGGTCGGTTATCATTTTCAAACCGATCGATGATAATACGAAATCCGTATGAAATGTTTCGCGTTTTCGAGCCCGGTGCCATTCGACGTAGCTTATAGAAACTTTCGCTTCTCCAGTCTCTCTGCGAACACCAGGTCATAATATTATTTTTTCGACATTTATATTTTTGTTCATCTCCTCCTGCTGTTATCACTGCATTGTTACGATTTCCATTTTCCACCCTATCACTCCTTCAAAGGACACGTCTGTTCGTATCGGATTTTTATCACTTGATGCCGTTCGGGTGTTTGTGTTATTACTTTGCTCACCGTTACGTTTGATCCGTTCACAAGTTTCTCGTCCGTACCACTTATTACAATTACGTTTTCTGCACTCGTGCGGCGCTTCGAAATCGCGAATAAATAATTAAATGCGAATGCCTGAAAGTGTAAAACCCGAATCGAACAATTAAAACGTGTAATGACGGAGTGCCGCGTTCCAACGTTGTCACTCTCGTGTCAGTTGAATCGCAATCATAATAACACCTATATAATGTAGGTCGACATCTGTAACTGCGTCGTATTTAATGTGATTATTATAATTTATAATTATTATAATTATTATTATTATTATTTTTTTTTATATAATATAGTTTTGTTATAATAGTTAAAACACAAAATAGTTTGATATGGCATCAACAATAATTATAATACATCATTCATTTATTTATTCGTATGATTTTACAATGAGTGGTAGCACAAAAATATTTTCTTATTAAATATATAACGGGTTAAATTTAGTTATTACTATTACTATTAATACTATAAACTTGTATACTATATTACAAACATACTCAAATAATAATCATATACAATCATATAATATTATAATTATTATAACAATGAAATAGCTAACTCCCTTTAAGTGAAATTCTTGTGTTGGTATAGTAGAGAGTTATATCACAAAATAATATTATTCCTTAAAAATTAAAAATTGGATTAAAACAGAATAATATGCAGTAAATGATAATGAAAAAAAATATATATACTATAAAAACCAGTAAATTAATATCGTTGAAATGACCATAGTCGTCCATAGGAAAGGAAAGCAAACGATTAATTATAACTAGAAAAACCCTGTATTTGATTTTAGATAGGTTTTAATTTTCAGTTTAAATTGAAACACCTAAAATAAGTAACTGCCAAATTGTATTAAATTATAAAATGTAAAATAATGTAAATAATTTGTTACATGGCTACAATATTGTAAAAATATTATCGAAGGATAGATTATTATTGATAAATTATTAATGATTATTTATGATTACAAATTATGATATTGAAGGTTATTATTGACGAATATTAACTGTATATAATGACTATTATTAGAATGTAATAAAATTGTTTATTATTATTGATATTATTAATATAAATATTATAATCTTATAAATTTAAAAGATAATATTTACTTTGAATGTCAATACATTAGATATATGTAACAATTTCCATAATTTAGCCAAAATAATGAAATCTATGTCATCTTTGATAAACCAAAAAGCAAAATAAATAAGTGATTAATAATGAAATAATTAATAAATAATAATGAAGTAATAAATAAATAATAATAATCAATAAGTAGATACATAAATCTTCGATATACTTAATAGCAATAAAATGTACATCAATAGCAAAAGCCATAACATAACTTTTTTTAATTACTTGTATTTTTGTTTAAATCCCCAGTCACGTGGAACATGTTTCTTTCGTATGTTATTGGCATTAACATAATATTAACATAATAATATTTGTTGCGTGCGTAACGAGAGAAAAAATAAATAAAACATTTCGGTGCAAATCAACAAAATGCAAATAAAACGCAATACGTAAACCGTTGTGTTCCACGTATAGGCTTACTGCACTCGAATTCGTTGTATAATATTATATTGTTAGGTACTACGAAAACCATGAGCAAAAATTATACAAATTTACCGATTTTCAGCGAATGTTTGTTTATAATTACGATCACACGTAGTCGGTGTTTTATTCATACATGCAACCCGACGCGAACAACGAAAACACGAGGACACACGCACGCAACGCAGTTGTTTACAAGCCAATCGGCGTATGAATGTGACCTAGAAATGCAGATAAAAATGGAGTTAAAGGCGCAAATATTGATAACGATACTTGTTTTACGATTTCAATTTTTTTCCTAGTTAAATAACAATTAATTGGACGGAAAAACGTACGAATTGTGCCGGAAACGTTTCGAAACATAGAATTTAGTTCGTACACCGAACACATCATACGCCTCCTATTCTCAAGACCGAAATCCAAGTAAGATTTTATTATTTTAATTTTAATTATTGTTATTGTCATTATACCGTATAAATATTATACGAGAGCGCAACGATGCCAGTCCGTTTCTCGAGAACATTCACACACACACACACACGAATATGCACACGTCATATCGTACTCACGAATACAGAGAGATACGACCGAAAACCTAAACCGAACGAACCGATGTTTTATTTAAATTCTTAAGTACAAATATATATACATAATTTATTAAGCACGTGGCTACAGACCGCGGTGTCAAAGACAATAGTATACGCGTAAACTATACGCGAACTGCGATAAAAAAATAAAAAAATGTGTACAAATTAGCTTCAACTTGATTTAATGTTTATTAATAAAACCCGTATTACCAGAAACAAGGTTGTAGCTCAATGTAGCCCGTCCGATGAAGACGTACTTTCGATCGATAATGTACCTATACACATCGATAGAGTGTTAAGAAATATCGAATAACAACACCAGAACGGTCGTATTTAATATAATGTTTTTTAACGCGCTGGTCTTGGTATAATAGGTATGTGATATGATATAGGTTAGGTCTCGATTGATATATTTTTAATTAAAATATATGCAATGCATTTTTTCTCTCGGAATAAATTAACACTATAATACGTAGATTAACATATATATAAATGTGGGTTGCTTATATATTATATAATGCGCATATTTATGTATCTACAGGTTCGCGTCTGTAAATCACGTTTCTACGTATTTTGATTGAAAAAAAAAACATTTCCCCTGACAGAACAAGTTTTTTTTTCTACTTGAAATATGTATTCTAGTTTTAATTGAAATTATTTAACGTCTTTTCGTGACGAAAACGATACGATGAAAAATGGAGGGATAAAACAGAAATCCGAATATTTCTACGATTTGATAATAGCATTGATTATAAATAGTATTTATAATCAATGATAACAGTTTGCCATAATAACAGCGTTTTACAACGAATCATCGTTTACGGTTTAATTCCTTTAGCGGCCATTTGCCATTCGTGTGTTTTAATATATTTATTCAACCGAACTAAACACCGTAATCGGTAAACAGGTGATGAGTTCCGAGCAGGCGTGAACACAAGGAGGAGGTTTATCTCCTCCCCCGAAATATCAGCAAAAGTTTTATAAAAAATGACCTGACATACAAATGTAATGATTATTTTCAAAGTTTTTTTCATGAGACTTGGAAATAAAATGTATAAATAAATATTCTTGTCCGTTCACATCCCGAAATGGTATAACAATTGTTAAGTATGAGGGTTCGAAGTTATAATGACCGATTACGTATAATAAAAAATGCGACGAATAAATCTTTCGCACATATCAATTGAATGTATTACGTATATTACGTAGTAAAACGATGACATTTGAAGGTCTACGGGGAAAAACGATTGTAGTTAATATTCCTTTTGCAATTTAGCATTGCAGTCTTACAGTTTCGGAATTAAAAAAAACTAAGAGATAAAGTATGAAATAATTTAAAAAAAAGCCATTGAGGTTATACAACTAATTGTTAATAAAACGAATAAAAAAAAATAATAATAATAATGTTATTCAAAAGCTAAAAAAACTGATAAGATGACGTAGTTATAAGACTTTTTTTAAAAAAATTTTGACTATTTAAACGTTTCCCGTTAGCCCTTCATCTCAGAATGTTTGAAATAAACGATTCCACCACCAAACAGGCGTACAATAGTTTATGAAATCAAAAAAAACATTTGAAAATCGATCTGATTTGAAAACTTATCGATTTAAATATATTATTACGTATATATATGATCAATGGGTCTATTCAAAAACTCATACGAATTAGATCCGTATACGAAAATTTTAATTTCCACATGCATTTTCAGATGATCTTAAAAAAACCGTATTCTAAAAACTTTTCCGTGTACGGATATGATTATGTCATGTCAAAGATATTCACGTGACTCCTTCGGATGAATATCCGTGTGTGAAAATAGGTTTATATCCTTGAATTATTATCTACATTGCGTTTAATCATAGTAATTCAAATTTAGCCGATTCCAGGTTTAATCATTATTGGCAAAATGTTTATAGACTTATTTTCTTCATATACCGTAGCACGCATGAACATATATACCATAGGTTCCCAAAATGTGCGCCGTGATGTCTGTATAGGGGCGCCGTTCCGTCATGAAATACTATCTAACATTTTCCTTATGATTAGTCATGCTATGACTAAGAGAATGGCGCCCTGAAAAAACCTTAGATCGAAAAGGGCGCCGTGAGTCGAAAAAGTTTGGGAAGCATTGATATATACTGTTACTAGTCACTCGTTGTATGTCATCAATAAATTCGGACGCGGATAAGATAAATAATAATTTATTTTATGATGTAAATAATTAATCGTAACAATGAAAGAATTCAATCCGAGAAATTACGTTAGTAGTTAATTATCGTTTCAAACAAACTTATTATTATGTTATATTGGTACCATAGGCGCAATTTCAATTTTTTATCTGGGGGGGGGGCTTAAAAAGTGTATACTTAATATACCCGTGGGGAATTTTCCCCCACCCCTTAATCAACCTTATTTTATCATCGTACAAAATATTTATGTCGAAATTTTATGTCCTAGACTATTGGAGGGCTACGATTAAGTTTGGAGGGCTAAGCCTGTAGGTCACAAGCATTGAAAAATATTCATAAAAATAATATGTTCGCTGTATCATATTACAAACTGATCCCATTTATATCATAGCCATAGATCATGTATATTTATGACCAATAGGTTATTTAAATATTTAATATTTTTATTTTTATTTGCATACAGATTATATTATATGCGTTTATTGTGAGTTTAATGATGTGAAAACGGTATTAGATAATTGTTCCGCTGGAAACAGGGGAAATGTGATATTTTCGGATATTTGTGTCAAAAGGTCGATATTTAAACGTACTGAAATGATGATCGTGCGAGATAAGACATCGAACATCCATAGACCTAGCTGATGCGAAATTAAACCAGAATCAATTTTGATGCGTATGTCAACATTTACGCGGTGCAGACTCAAACACTAACACTATAATATAATATGTATAAATCAGAATGCTACATTAAAAAAAAAAAAATAATTAAATATAAATTATTAATATATGATTTAAATAAACAAATAGTTTATAAATAGAAATAAATAAATAAATATAAAAATTCCGAAACGAACGACCGGTTTCGAATTAAAAATTTATCAACAAGTATGTACATAGTCAATAAAATCGCGACTGAATATGAAAAAATATAGGAAGGAATGCGTTGAGAAAAATTAGTCGTTCTACATAGTGATAATTTATTTGTAATATGAGAGATTATTAGAAATGAGTTCTTATTAGTCATAGATATGTTAAGAAATATAAATATTTTCCTTATAATTATTTTTGATTATCTAAACCACATTGATATAAAATATTATTTTTGTACATTTTAAATATTACTGAAATTATTATTTTAATTTTAATATAAATAATTTTTTTTTGTATTTGTATTTCGAGCATGTTATTTTAAATTATTTCGAACAATTGGTGTTATTGTTGGCCGAAACGTTTAAATAATACAAATGCTGATTAGTCGAATACAATAACGATTTGCATTAATGTTTCTTTTTCGTTGCACGTGTTTTATTCGCAAATTTATCGTATTTTATAAAAAATGATTTGGTACACTGCATCATAGGTGCAACTAGGAGACGTAAAAGAGTTTTTAGCACCTCTGAGTTCAAATTTAGTGATCCAGTTTTTTTTTTTTATTTTGATCTACATATCACTATTGTAATTACAGTGAAATACCATTCAATATTATTTTCAACAATTTCAGCTGTACCTCGATGATAATAATCTAATAATACGCCTCTGAACGAATTTATGTATAATGTTCAGGGCAATTACGCAATTATTGTATACAACATACCGTCGTCGACGAATGTTATTTCATTAAGAAGTTTAAATCGTTTGTAGAGAAAATTAAAGTGTTATCACACAACCATTTGAACAAGTAAAATAATAAAATTTAAAAAAAATACTAACAACGTTCTGCTAACAACGCGACGGTCGGCTGCAGTACGGAGCGGTGTCCGTTATTCGAAGACCAAAATATACAATAGCTTTTTCCGTTGTCAATTGAAACACTTTTGTACTAAACATTTGTTTCCTCCTTTGTGCCCGTGTGCTGTGCAATGTTCACTGTAAATCGTACAATAAAAGAGTGACGGATAAACACTAATGACATTACAAAAGTGTATTATTCTTTTTACAAACTAATCGCTTCGGAAAAGGTTCTCCGTCTTCATCAATTATTATTATATGTTTATAACTTAATGTTTATTAGCGTAAAAACTGTTATTCTAACCAAAACCCAACTCGTATTACCGTGTGTCTGGTATGTCCTCTATCCGGGAGGCTTTTTCAACGATTTCCATTTTTTTTTTTTAAAATCAAGGGTACGTAATCAAAAAGTAAGATACCAGCTGTATTTTTAATATTAATTTATGAATATTTCATAGGTTACTTAATTTTTCCTTCGTAAAGAATTTACGGAATGTCATTTATTTTATATACACACATACAATTCGCTGCGTGTATACGCGTGAACACTGCACGGGACCGATGATTTCAATTATCCACTATTGTTATTAGTACTTTAACGGTCGTATGCAATAAAGCTTGAAACGATTGCTAAGCGTATTTAAAGTTTTTTTTTTTTATATATTTCGAACGAGGAAAACTTGTGCATGTTTTAAGTTGCAAGAAAAAAAAACCGTTAAAAATTTAACTGTAGGTACTTACATCAATATGTAAATTATATTTTCCGCAATATAGGTGCGAGGTAAATATAAACCGCACAAACCGTGCACAAAAAATTGATTTGTACATTTGCATTTACGTCAGTTTACGACGTACACAAAATGTGAACAAATTAAGGAACGCGAATTGATTAAATTTCTATAAGTATAACATAATATAAAAAACAAAAAATTATGCAAAACGTAATCCTACAACATGGAAATAATTGAAACATAACAATAGTAATAATGTATTCATATCTTTAGTTGGTTTTCATAATATCGTATCATTTCATTACCGCAGCTGGTGTGAATCGTTGGTCGGGCTTAACCATATTGTTGTTTATTAGTATAATCACGTTTTGCACTGACAAAAAACGTCAAAACCGAAATATAATATAATCATTTTAATAATAGTTGTGTATGGGTTTGCCGATGTATTTCAATAGATAATACCGGATTTAACCTCCGGTGTTGACTATCTTTTCCTCCCGCGTACGAGTTTTTTCTATTTATTAAACTTGTATTGTTGCTGTTACATAGTTTATCGCTCGCTCGTTAATTCTTTCATAATTCTATAATAATAATAATTATAATATTCATTATGTTCATTGTGTATTGTTGAAAATAGGTCACTGTAGTTGGTTATGTTTTCTGGGTAATTTTTAATGACAGTCGATTTGTATTTCGAACCGTATCGATTAGTTCACTACGAATTACCCATCAACAGTAATGTAAGCAAATTACTATTCGATTAGTATAATTATTATCAACGTTAAAATCGCTCTGACCTTCTGCGTATGACTGTATACATTTTAGTACTCTGAAATATAACGCATCTTTTAAAACAGCAGTGCGTCCAAACGTTTTTTCCTGATGTCGTGAAATATATCGATTTCGGTTTTGTTTTTTAAACGAAGATAGAAAAATGAATTTCAATACAAAAATTAGAAAAACATGAATGTTCGTGTTTTATAAATAGCGGTATTCATACGTGATTGTCTTAACCAGTTGGGCGGAGCTATTTATTTATTATTATACACCTGAAAAATTTGCTCCCGGGCCCAAATTTTGAAGTTACGCTACTGATGCGCACTTTCGACCGTTTAGTGTTAATAACAAATTCGATTAATTTTTTTAATACCTATAATAAAAATCTATCGAAAATCGGATGCAAGTGCAACATCGATTTCATGCTCCTTTTCAGGATAACTTTAATTTTTTTCAAATTTAAAAGCAAGCGATTAAATGATTTTACCTTGACGTGGTTTTCTTTCTCTATGTTTTTTTTTTTAATCCTTAGATTGATTAAATTAATACGATGGCTCTCCACTTGTCTACTTGCTGTAATCCAATAAAGCTACCCTTAGTTCCTTATAATTGGTTTTCCTTATGTCTTCTATGATCTGTTTCATAAATAGTGTTATTGGTCTACCTCTTCCAGCTTTTCCTTCTATTATTTTCGTTATCCATTCATTGTTTCTCATTATATGTCCTATCCATTTTTTTCTTCCTTTCTCTGATTGTCTTCCATATTGTTTTTTGTTCGTTCATTCTTAGGTATACTTCCTCATTTTTAACTTTCTCTCTCCAAGAAATTTTACGTACGAGAATTGTCGTGTACCTCTTTGGTCGGAAATCGCATATTTATATATGACTCTAGTCGTGCAATGTTGACAAAACCCGTAAGTCGAAAAATTTCAACATAGTTGGTAGTGTTTTTCGCGTTTATACACGGGTAATGTATGGCTAACCTTTGACCTTTGTCTACCACTTGATGAAATTTCCTCATTTCGAATAGTTAAAATATTACAAGATACGCGAAAGCCGTTCACACAAAATAAACCGAACGACATTTACACGATCGCGGGTTAATATACATAAGTGTATGTGTGGGATACTAAAAATTTATTTATTTATCGTCTGCAGATATTGTTTTGCAAGGATTAAGGATTTCGCACTATCAGGAGTATCTAACGAATGCGTGTCCTAGGTGTATATTGCGTCCGTCCAAATATAACTCATACTGTAACTCGTACGGTACAACAGTGCACTTAGGGCTGCGCAGTATCTTAGATACTAGTATTTAAAATACATATCTGAGATACAACTGCATCTTGTATCTTGTATTTGGATACTTTTTTCACTTGCATCTGGTATATTTTTATGATTAAAGGTACTAAATGATCCAAAACTAATGTAATAATAATTATTAAAAATGTTGATTAAAGTAACTGGTGTCTATAATATGCGGTAATATATCATTATTTGTCGGCATTCACTCGATGAACGAACAACGTACAGAATATTTGCTTACAATAATGCATTCCTCGTCGGTCATTGTTTGGAATTGAATCTTTCGACATATATTGAAAAAATATTATATTTGTAAACAGTAATAAGTTAACAAAACCCAGTTTATCAGATATTTTATAGTGCGTAGTGTAAAACAAAAATTGAATCCCATTCAAGTGAAGAATCAGAAACGTCTTTTATTATTTTTTCTTTTGATCCAGATCATTCAAGACAACAGTAAAGTAACGAACTTGTATTTGAAAGTTTTTTAAACAATAAAAATAAATCACTCAGTTACTTAAATAACTATCTAAAAATAAAAATAATATTTATAAAGCTCGTAAACCTCTGCAGCTGATGTTAAATGAGTATTTTCATTTTCTGGGCTTCTTCATTCTTCATGTAGATCTAGTATGTCATATGATGTTTTAAAAAATGTAGTCCCTTTAAAATGTAACCAAGAATTTATTTTAAAAAATGGGATATAAATTACTCTTATTATAATATTATTTATAATTTACTTAAATTTAAACATTGAACAGTTAAAAAATGAACATTGCAAACTTATAAATATATTTATTTTATCATACATAACGTAAATTAATAAATAAATACTTATAAATGAATGAAGTGTCTTGTATCTTACATGTATCTCAGATTTTTTTGTGTCTTGTACCTTGTATTTAGTTACTTTGTTTAAGGTATCTTGCCCAGCTCTGAGTATACCCCTGTAGACGTTTATACGTTCTATATGTAAAACTTTTGCGTTGTACTAGCTCGTCTGGAATTTAATATTCATGACGTCTGCACTACACGTGAACAAGTTTTCAGGAATACGATATTAAAATCCGCAACAGGAACGACATTTTTCATTCTGATCCTGTACACGGTTGATGAACACGTCCAGTCGACAGAGTTTAACAGATTTCGTCAATATCTTTTACTATACTCGTATAATACATAGCGTATACATAATAATATTCTTGTTACCGTGGCTTGGAGATTTTCAGAAATCCAGAACGACGGGACATTTTGTAATCATTCCGACATCTCGTTTATATTATTATTACTATTATTCCATGGTTAAAACCAATTGCATTTCTGCACCATCCAAGTGGGAGTCAGTAAATTATTCAGTCACGAATTTGTGGTATATATTTTTATTTATTTCCTATATTTTTTACTGCAATTTTCGGACGTTTTATGTCGTTTTGTTTTTTTCTTTCACTTTCAAAGAAACTCGAAGATCGCTTGTATGTATAGCACAGGATAGCAGTACAGTAGCAGCGATGCAAATTTTAGTATTTATAAATACATTTGTAATCTATCAAGATTAAAAAAAGAACCATTTCCTTACCATACATAATATAATGGTCGAATAACGAAAAATAACTATCGTGTATCGAAGCATGCGTAAGTATTCGAACATAATAATCAGCTTATATTATATACGTTGCACGTATTACGTACGAAACGTTGTATAATTAGTGTTTAATCGGCAAATTATTGATTATCAAATTTCGGATTATATCAACTACAACGAAAATCATCCTCGAGTAGCATGCACAACATGTATAATTAGGCATATAACAATAATAATAATAATAATAATAATAATAATAATTTATACCCAACTATACGGTCGTATAAATTCAGCGTGCGAACGTCCGAAGAATATAATATTTAATATTTAAATAAATATAATAATATTTATGTAAATAATATTGTAAATGTAGTGGTCGAGCTTTCGTTGTAGTCATTGCAAGGAACCTTTGCTGTCATAAGGACGAGCCACTTAAATAAAAGTTTATGTCCGATATAATGCATTACTCTTAGGATTTGAACGGCCTATAAATTGTATGAACTAAAAAACTTCAAAAATACACTTAAAAGAAGAATTCAATAAACAATTGAATTAATATTTATAATAAATATAAAATAGCCAAATAAAAAAAAAAAAAAAAAATCATCGATGAAATAAAAGGAGAAAAAAATATTATTTCTGCGAGCACGAATGTGTATACAAAAATATAAAATTATTTAATAATACGAGTGTAAGAGATAAAATTTTAAATTTTTTCAAAACGATGTTGTTCACGTGTGTGTGTAAAATATGCAAAAACTCATTCACGAGAACCATTAGTTTTTAAGATCTACTATCCCGTGTGTCTACATAGTTATTTTTCCACCTGTACGAACCATTTACATTCAGATATTTTGGTTATAATTAATGGAAGAATAAAAAATTATCATCGGAGTTACGCGGGGAATGACATTATTATAAAATGTATATAAAACGTCCTTTCGCTTGCGGTGCGTGCATAAATTAAAACGTGCACACGGACCAAGATTCGAATCGAACATTGTGTACATAAATATTTTATACGCTAGCTATTGTCGGTATTTTTATTTAGTTTTTCTGGTTTTTTTTTTTTTTTCATTTGGAAAACAACACGGGGCTGCGGTGCATATTATCATTGTACTATTACGTTCGGCAACGTGCCGACAGTATTTGTATATAGAACGTTTGGTTTTTTTCTATTTTCTCTAGTTTCGGGTTAGGTAACATATTTAGGTGCGAAGGAAAGTAGAACTGTCGGCGGGTGGCTGACCGTTTGACCGCGGGGATGGAGCAGCGAAATAATAAACATTCACATCTTAAGTTCTGTAAAAAAATAATTTGTAATAGTGAAAGTAATTGTCAAAGTTAATAAATTTTAATTTATTTTATTAAACGTTATGCTCTCATAAAAACCTTGTATATTTATCATATATAATTTGACTATTGTTTGAAATAAAAATTTTTTGAGGAAAGCTAAGAAAAAAGGATCAGTGATTATACAGAAGACTTTATATAATGTGAATACAAATATATGAATACGTACAATAATAATACATTACCCTATCCGAGGACCGAAAAGATAATGGATAAATTTCCAACGTCCTTACCTACTCCACACCACTAACCTATATGTTTAATACAATAATATATTAATTTACGAATTTTTTTCATCGTAATACTTTTATTTTTTTTATATCACAAGTTATAATATATATTTAATATTATTTTTATTTAAGTAGATTTATTCCAAAAAAATAATATATATATAAACATGATATAATATAATATTATTCATGTATATATTTATATACATATTATTATATTAACAACAGAGTGGTTTATCTATCTAATGCTAAGCACAATGATTATTTTATTCTCTGATTTAAGGTAAATGATACGCATGAAAAAGTCATATAATACTCAGTGATGTATTGCTAAAATAAATCATGGGTATACGCCTTATTTCATGTAGTCACTATTAAATGGTAGGAACCAAAAAAACTCACTCATGAACTACACATCCTTAATTATGACTGTTTGATAAAAGAAACTTGTTGTTAAATGATAACAAATTCAAATTTTTCATTAAAAAAAAAAAAGAAAAATAATAATATTAATATAACAGATACCGAATCACGTCATAAATATAACCATAAGTTAGGTTAATCAAGGTATTATGTAGTTATTTGTCAAATTACAAGTTATACGCTAGATACGGCCGTATACCCGCGTATCATCCGTTTCTCATACGCTATGGATAAGAATAGCGTATTGGATATACAACGTATAACCCCGTATACCTTCCAATACACCATTGATAATACTTATTTATTTACCTAACAAGCGTATTTTCTCGAGGGGCGCAATAATATGATTTAATCCCTGGGCGGTTCGAACCATAGCTTGGCCACTTCGTGAAATTACATTTAATTCTAAGTTTGTAACTACCCATATTTTAATATTACTGCAGTTACACATATTTTTTTCAAAGGAAATTTTAAACGATCAGTACTACGTTTATCGGTTGATACCTGTGTTGATAAACAGCTGTAGATGTGTTGCGATAAAATCGGTCCTAGACGGATAGTTTTCGATTTTCCGGCTAATTAAAATTATATCCTAAAATTTCTATCGGGACTGATCACAGGAACTTTCCTGTCACAACGGAATTGATCCGTTATAATTCTTTTCTTTTTTTTTTTTTTTTTTTTTTTTAACGAAAACGTGAATTCCGCAGTAGAATAACTATTTAGAAAATGTCGTATAAAAATCGAACTTCGTTTCGATTGTGGTCCGTTGTTCGGTTATCACGTAGACATTTTACAGCAAAAAAAAAAATATTAAAGAAACTTGTTGTGTATACATGGTTACGGCTTCGGAACCGCATGCAAATGAATAAATAATTTGTGGAGCTGATAAAAATAATATTACCCCGTTAAAGGCACGTGTTCCAAGGCGCAATATGTCGCCGCAACCGACGACCAAGACTTGTCATTTTTTCTGATGTGTTTTACTAGACGCGACATGTCACTGCGATTTTAGTAGTTATATTCTCAATTCGCTTGCAAACCTGTCCAAGTACAGATGTGTTCAGGTGTAACGTGTAGTTAATACAAATAATTTTAGTTGATACAGTTTTGTTTAAATTATTATGGATCCATTTATTGAAATATGCATTAATAATAATTATATGTTGACATTGTATTGGGTGAAGAAGATTTTATATTTTTCCATCTCAAGTAAAAAGAAAGAAGACAGATATGTTTAATATGTTAAATATCGTGATACTGAAGGTTTTTACGAAATATTAATTAATAAACATTTAAAAAATAATAACATTCTTAAAAAGGATATTTGGAGAAAAATAAAAATTCATTTTATGAATATGAACCGAAAAAAAGCGGCTCCTATTAACAATATTATTTCATTTTTGTTATTGTTTCGATAGTCTTTATGATGTATCGCGGCGACTTGTCGCGCAACACTGCTTCCGGAACAGTAGTGTCGTCGGTCGCCACGACCTGTCACGTCTTGCAAAACGGTTGATACTATTTTCGTGTAAACAGATATTGACGACATGTCAGGCCTTGGAAAACGTACCATAACGTGGATAGCGTTACTGCCACTCAGCGGTGTTTGTTTTTATTAATATTTTTCTTTATTTTTTTGTCTACGCGTCGCATGTAAATATTAATAATATGATAATATGTAGTCCATAGTCATCGGTAAAACGTGCCGTCCGAGTTAGACGGAGCATTTTCAAACGGATACGTTTGACTGGTGATTCGGGACGCTCAAAGGCTCCGGGCGAAAACGCAGACGTTCAGACGACCTGAACGACGGACGCGGCGAAGATTCACCGGCGCGATACCGCGCGTTTACGTCAGCGGTTTCGTTAGGCTCACGACGAGAACTCGTCGGTTCGCCGATACCATCGTTTTCGTGTTATTGCGTCGCGAGCAGACCAGGGGGTGGACGGTGAACACAGAGGTGGAACTAGGAATTTATACGCCCGGGGAAAATTTTAAAATTACGCCCGATCATAGACCAATAATCAAATACTCTTCTCGATAATTAATTTTCTAACAATTAATATATAATCAGACTTATTTAATTTTAAGCTAATATAAGTATTTAACACAGTTAAAAATATTAAATTAGTCGTTAATAATTACAAAAATTACACCCTCTAAGATTATATACCCGGGGATGAATCCCCGTCTTCCACTCCTTAGTTCCGCCCCTAGGTGGATCGGGTATACAGAGTGGTTCTCGCGCGTGACGATGCGTTATGGACGCTGAACGTACAGTTCCTGATGTCGGTTGCAAGACACGCGCGAAAACGTATCCATTCGGGGCCGAGGTACCTTTGTGTGTGACCGCGTAAAGACGTTGTAGATTCGCATCGCGTAATAGAAATGCGAATCTCGTCGGTCGCGGTTTAAAGTTTTTATCGATTCTCGGTTTTTAGTCTGCTACACCCGGGGTGCGCACTTTCCCGTGTTGTTCGACAAAATTGATATTTCGGCTAAAATTTCACCCGAGACGGTGTATCTTTAGAATCACGCGCGCGCGGAAAACCGCAGAGATGGCGGGGCGTCGAATGATATCGAATTTCTGGGATCAATAATCGCCGCCGTCGATTCCGGCGGTGGAACTATAATTTTTCCAACGGGACCGACCCGTCGAGAAAATTGCTTTCGTGATTTAATATTTTTTCCATTCGGTATACGCAATTGAATCCGAACAATCGATTTGGACCCTTCTGCGACGCTTGCTGTTTTCTATGATTTTTTTCCCCTCTCTCCACGATACCGCGTTATAGGTATCGTAAAGAAGAGAAAAATGTTCAAAACATTTGATTGAGATGTATCAACACTCGTTTATACATTTTTATTTTATATTTTTTGCTCTCCGATAAAATCCAAGTAGGTCCCGTAAGACACACTCTTTAAAACGATTCGGATACAGATACCGCGACGACAAACCTGTTTCGAAAATTGTTTATAAAGCGTAGTCGAAGACTTGATAAAATATAACAACATTTCACTTCGAATACAAATACTTCTACTTGATGATCAAATAACAAACGTAGATTTGAATTCTTACGATAATTTTACAAGGCGCTTTTTACAAACCAATAGAAAACAATTGCTTTGCGAACGTGTCTAAGCGCCGGTCTCAAAACGTATCACAAACAATAATCTAGGAGTCCCGTGCACGGTTTATAAACAATTCGATAACCTATGCAGTACATGCGTAAAAACCTATACAAGTTAAATATTTTGATTTTTTTTTAAATAAATGATTTATATTTTGGTATCCGATTCTCAATGTTTCTGTGTTCACACGTGTGGCGCACGGATTAACAGTCGTAACTATGATGTACCGTTACCGAATGAACGGACAAACACGACGGGATTAGCAGCCGTTCCAAACTTGTATTCAGAAATCTAAAATTACACGTGTAACGAATTCGAAATCGATTCGAATTCAAAACACGGAATCCAATCGGATCTCTACAATGTTTTCGATACAACTACATCGACTAAATGGTGTCCAGTTCCGGATCCGAAGTTCACCCCCTTTGATGTGCGCCAATGGAGAACCACTTATCGGACTCGTCGACGTGCACGTGTTTAACACACGCATTTAGTCCGTGCACGTGCCATAACGCATTGTTATTCGTCGGACATTTTCGATTGAAGCAAAAACTGCGAAACATTTTTAAAAAAAAAAAAAAAAAAAAACACGAGTAAAGAGCAGTACTCGGATTTGATAAAATCAATACACACTTTGCAACCTCGAAAACAGTACATAACTCGTTTGTGCCGTTCGTAGTATTGTTCGCAAATCATAAATGAATATCCGACCACCGAGATGGCTACAGCGATGCTAAAAATAAACGTGCCTCGTAATTATACATGCACGTACTCGCTGAACACGAGTAAACGCGAGGAGATGTAACGACCGACGAACGTTGTTTTTCCTTTTGTTTTTCCTTGTCTCTAATCCAGCCGGACGAGCGAAACGTTTAAGGATAATCCGCGCGAAACGCTGTTACACGGGGCGAACGGCAATTTTTTTCATAATCACCACGTGATCCGACCCCGCTGCTTTTCGCGAGACCATGCTAATCTTGGGAGCTTATCGCGGCAGATGATGCATCATTAGACTTCGTAGGGGTAAACTTTTACCCGTCACTACCGGAACGCGTCGTACACGGACGAACGTTTTGATGACCGTAATATTACTATGGATGCGGTGAACACGTAGTGCCGTAGCAACCAAACATTGCTTCCGGGGTGAAACTTCATAATGGACCCTTATATATTTTTGATTTAAAAATATTACGCTTATTGGATACTATTTTCAAAGATTGCTTTAATTAATACGTTGTTAAAGATTTTGTAAACAATATATACGACATTGATCGTTTTTTAACATTAAATCCAAAATTTTCATTTTTGCACTCTCCCAGGAATTGTGCGCGGGGCGTAGGCACCTCTCGCCACTCCCTTGCAACGGCCATGTGAGCATGGCCATATTTTTATCGCCCAACCTGAAAACCTGTACTGTATTATTATACCATATGCACCAAGAACTCGGTTGAGTTGATCCGTGCTAAGTATTGCAACAAAAATTGGATACGATTCGTTTCGACACGGAACAGCTGAAAATCGTACTTTCGTTGCTTCAAACGCACCGCCCATACCTATTATTATTATTATTATTATTCGTTATCGATTTGAATCGTTTACTTGTCCAAATGTTGCGGTTGAAGTCGAAACACGATTTCGAACTCAAACGATAACGATGTATCAGAAAAACCAATCACCGAACCCGTGTACTGTAATGTAACATGTTAATGAATATTAAATTATCGATTTCACCTTGTCCGGCAGCGGAAAAATGTCAGAACTTTATTTCAGTTTGTACCGGAGCAACGTAGCAAAAGTTAACGGCCGTGTAAAACTTTGTAATACGTATTTTCGAAAATTGATTTTTTTTTTTAACCATGTTTTTGTAAAAATACTACCGCATTGTTTCCGTCGTAAAAATAATTAAATGTAATCGACACATACCTATGTATTAAAATATCATGGTAATTGGTATTTTGTATTCAAATACGTTGCCAGGAGTAATTGATAGTTCATGTTAAAGAGTGTTAAAATTGGACGGCGAAACGAAAACGCGTATTATGTTTACGGACGAAACGTGTTTAATCAAACCGCATCAAAGTACCTAATAGTAAAGTTCAAAACGGGTCAAACGTATTCGTAATGGATTTATGTACGGTAATTATATGGTGAAAAAACGGTAATGTGGGAAACCACGCGCAGGAAATAACGTGATTTCCCTCAAAATTGATAAATTATGTGAATATCCCCACCTCCATTCCCTCCTGGCAATTGACATTAACGACCGCCGACTTAATCTTGCCGGAATAAATCTAGAACATTAACGATATCCGATCGTTACGGCCCTGTGCAACAGACTTTGTTCGCGCGAGAATATTTGATCATTTTGCACGAGCGAATAATTTCCGAATCGGTAAACCGTACGCATAGCGCACACGTGCAGTGTACCTACTGGCACTATCCCTGTGCATTTCGTCGATCATCATTAGCTTATAAATATCATAATAATGCGACCGACGACGAACCGAGGTAAAGATGAACCGCAAGAACCGTGCACAAACATTTGGTTTTTTAATTTGCATTATCAATTTTATAAATCCACATTATTCAAAAGTAATCGTCTGAACGTTGAGCTGTTAATATGACCGTCTCACGCATTGTGAAAAAGAAAAAAAAAAGATAAAGCATCCAAAAAACTGAAAAGTCGGTGGGAATAAAGTGCTATGTAGCAAATCGTAAATTTTATAGGGTATAAATCAAAACAAGAAAATGTATTATAATTTATCTTAAACGCTATTTGTCCTGCGCATATCACATTCTCAACACTTAAATTTCCACTTTCAAACGAATAAAAATTATGTCTTACGTATACTTTGTGTATATTTTTTTATGAACAAAAAACAATTTTAATTTATTACATTAATATACGTTGTTCCGATAATAATGTATAGAAGTCACTATATTTTCGAGGCATGCGCATGTCTAAAAGATCTTTTTTCTTTTATTTTGTCGAATTCAATAAGATTTCTAATAGAACAATATTGACGTTCAATCATTAATTTTCAGACAAATGCAAAAATACTGAAAAACAATAGACACTTCGTTCGTATTGTCGTTAACTCCTAATTATTATTTTTGAAGTATATTGATGTTTGTTCATTAATTATTTTTTTGTTCAATTTCTATATGGGTCAATTCCAAGTAACAAGTGTACGTCAAATATTAAGTTGATGATGTGAAGAATTAAGTATGTTAATGTGTTAAACCGATTATAACAAATTATGAACTGCGGACAATGTAATTAATAAACTTGTTAAAAAAGTTTTACTCAAAAATTAAATAAATACTACGTAGTTCACGTGTCAAAAATTATAATGAAAACGGAATCATGTTGGTCGTTGCTTTTCGTAATTAGCACGGCAAAAGAAGTCTAGAAACATTATAAATTTATAAATATTAAAAATTAAAAAATTATTTTTTTTATTATCAAAGAAAACACACATTTAGTTTATTTAAACTATATGGATTGGACACTTTTCACTTCAATCCGTCCGTTTGCTAAAATATTGCGATACAAACCGAGTTTCCGTTTTCAAAAACGTATCTATTTTGTTTCAAGTATCCCAAGCCCCAAGTCCCCCAACCTCATTCCCTCCTTGTCGCAGGAAATGATTTTGAAAACACTTAGCCGAGTGATAGCTCTCATTGTAATCCTCCACCAACGTGTAAACCGTACTACATCGGCAGGCGTCGTTCGGCTGAGTGCCGTCGATGGAATCCGAACGGACGTCTATTTCAATGCGAAATATTGAGTGCATAGTATTAATTTACAGCGGTTCAAACAAACGACATACGTCACAGCGCGGAACAGTACCGATATTATAATGATTTTTCCATCGAACACTGATGCCGCCTACAAATGCAGATGTCCCATCAAATTCATATAACCGTTAATTAATAAAAAAAAAAAGAAAAAAAAAAGAAAAAACTAATTAAAATATTAACAAAACACACTTAATTAACGCCGATCAGCGCGTCGGAACCATAGAAACTTCATAACGTTCTTTATCAACGTCGGTCGCAGAGGAATCAGGGGTAGACAAGAACGTAAGGTACACGCGAAAACTTCCGGTACACGTGCACCCCGCGGAGAACCTGTGCGCGATCATAGGAAAGTATTCAACAACAAATGTCGTCAGTACAATTTTTAAAGCATAATCGAATTGTGATAATTTAAGCCTATGATTACGAGTAGAGTATTTCGTGTGTAATAAAAAAAGGAACGGGAAATATTATGAAAATGCAATATTATCATAATAGATAAAAATGCAATGAAATAAAAGCTCGTAGCATACTTTATGTTTCAAAGAGAAAATTACAAACGTTCAATTCCGTTTTGATCACACCACTACATGTGAATTTCCGGAATCTATACGCACACGTAGGTAAAATATGTCTACCCATAGTATCTCACTCTTTGTACACCGCTGTGCAAATGTATTTATTCGCCAGGTTTTTATTTATTTTTATTTATTCGACGTTGTGTGTCGTATACGCTACGTATATGAATGTCATAAAAAAAACTCCAGCCCTAGGGACTTGACACGTCACTGCTGAGTCAAGACGATTGATATTATTGTCACCTGTATATAAATGGCTGCGAAGTCCTGCAGAAGTTGCGAGAATAGTTTTATTCTGCCTCCATATAGTAGAGGCGGATCCACAGTTAGAGAGAGAACTGTGAGCCAGGCTATTTCAAGAGGCCACTTATTAAGGCTGAAACTAGATTATAAATATATACATTGTAATAAAATTACAAACTATGATCATATAAAATGTGTTTATAAATTTATTCATAATTATTATTGAAAACGTTAGCATTTATTATATTTTTTTGAAGGATTTCATCTTACATAGGGTCCGGCATAGATATGTTTTACCGTACTATACATTTGAACCAGTAGCGCCATTTGAAGGGTGGTAACTGGGGCAATTGCCCCGGTCTAGTATTTAGAACTTAAACCTATAGCCGGAAAACTTTTACGGTCTACTTTTAACGGTTTGGCACTATTAATCCAAAATAATAGCCAATTTTGGCTGCTGATTACTGCGACATACAGCATTATGCACCAGGTCTAAGAAATCAATAATGTTTGTAATGTACTGATAAATAAGATCATTGTACAGTTTTCAAGAATACCCGTGGTGTAATAAATTCTGTTGGTATGATGTTACACTCGTTACTAATAGCGTACCTTTATCACAGCTGTTTCGATTTACTCTTATTTTAGACACAACAATTCATTCTGAATTCGTGGACAACGACGTATTTACATTCTACTTGATATTATTACTATAAGAAATATAAAACTCAATAACGTATTGTGTTCAAAAAAATATCCCGTCCGGCCCCGCAAACTCATCGGAAAATAAAATTACGCGTTAAACATTTAGCAAAATCGGCTATTGAAAATGACCTATTTAAAGGGTGCGCAACTTCGGATTAAAACTCAACTCAAATTAATATCAAATTAATTTGTTTTAAATATTAAACTATAAGCGAATGCGGTTACACGGTGCACGCCAACTACACAGAACTTTAAATAACATACCGCAGTGGCTGATAATAAAGATTAGTTTGAATTATTAAGCAAATACATTTTGCAAGGGCTTATACCATTGCGAGTAACCACACAAATGAAATTTGGACTGTTGTTTGAAGATTTAAATTTTTATAGAATTTAAAGTTCTATGGGAAACGATAATGGAACATTTTCACAATTTTGAAAACGTTCTAATTAAAAGTACTTTTATGAAATTGTTTACTATTTTCTGTTCGGATAACATTAAAATATGTTGAATTCTTGAATTAAAATGACATTGTTATTCCGTTTTTTTTTTTTTTAAATACTATTCAGGAAAATTACCCATTGAGCAAATTCAAAGCAGATAAAATAAATAAATAGAATGAATTGGTTGTATTGAAAATAGTATTTTATTGTTTAGACAACAGTCGAAATGTAGAAATACAAAATAAAATGAAATGTACGAACTTATAAAAAGAAATTTAATTGTAATATGAATTATGTACACATATGCTTTATTCAAATTCGGTAACAAAATACATGTATTTATGTTAGTGAATTAACTAATTGTGTAGACAAATGTAATATAATTGTCGCGGTTATAAACCTTACAAACACATGATACGATTACCGGTATAAAATTAACAAATAGTACAATATTATACCAAGTCATCCGCGTTACGTGTGCAACGCACTGTGGTTGTTAAATTAAAATATTTATAACGTTAAGCTATATCGTATATTTTAAAATATAACTAAACGAAATACGTTTCGAAACTTAACGAATATTAGTTAACCGTTAGATATTGAACAGATTGTATTTTTCAATACACTTACGTGTAAATGGAAAAATAAATCATAATGTTGTAATATGAAATTATTCGTGTTTATGCCGTATATAATTAAGGTACTAAATACTAAATTATGGTTATCGTTTACAATTTTCTTTTTTCGTACTATTTGTTCACAATATTATTATTGAATTACATACATTTTCACCACATATAGAACTATTGTACTTGGATGAACTTCGACATTTTTGATATTTCCATACAATACCTATATAATGAAAAATATAATTAATGTAAGTTCAATGTGCTTACAGTTTTTTTCAGAAAATGTTATAAACATGACACGTTCATCTGTACTTTCATGATTTTCGAACATCGCAATTATCCAAAAGATAGATAACAAGTCCGTATTCATCTCAAAAAGAATCATCACAAGTCTATTATAAAATACCTACACCGTGCAGTTGACACCGAAAGTCTACAAGTTACGCGTCATGAACTTATAGAACACCAACAAATATTTGCGTAAATATTATACACGCATATTGTGATATACATACGGAAGAGGAGATCCGGGATGCATATAAGCATAGTATACATTGTTAGAGAACCCGATGAAAATACTGTTTTACGATTGGCTCTAATCCCAATGGGATTAGATAACCTTCGGTATCAATTATCTGTTATCAGTTATCAAATTTGATTTCACGGAAATTATATTTCCAAAAAAAAAAAATTATTTATTTATTAATTATTTATTAAAATATTTAATAATTAATATCTAATAAAAATATAAAATAATAAATGCTGTTATTTATTATAAGACCCTTAAGGTAAATATACAATATCTAATATATAAATTGGTATTTTTATTTGGTAGATAAATTTATATATTTTAAATTTAATATCAAACTTTTATTTCAGAATAAAACATTGTTTCAAAAAAAATTTGTTAGTTATGATAAGTAAAAATAAAAAATAATAGAAATAATTGTAAATAATATAATCATATCAACAAATAATATAAATTAAAATTTTGTACAACTGTTCAGTCTGTAAAAATCTAAAAATCTAAAAATCTAAAAAAAAAAAAACTGTAAAAGACTTTATTAGTAAACAATTCGTTGGCCATTCGGAATACTGAAGTAGTAGTTTCAATGATTAAAATTTAACTCCCCAAATTCAGAAATCTAATTGTTGATATCTTCCATTCATGATATGTTTGATCTGATGTTAACGGTATTCCTAATTTCTTCAACAATGTCATTTGTATATTTTTTTGGAAATATAATTTTGTCAAATTTCAAATTCCAAATAAATTGTTAAAATTTTAAAAGCATTAAAACCTCTTTAAAATATTCAAAATTCAGAAATTTGATAACTGATAATTTTCGTGATTTATGAAATTCAGATAATTGATAGCGAAGTCGTTATCTCATTGGGATTACAGCCAATCGTAGAGCAGTATTTTCATTGGGTTCTCTTAATGTACACTATGCTTATATGCTTTCGGGATTCGACCTCCCCCCAGAGTAAAAATAAAAAACAAAAATGTACGTTTACGATCTAGTTAAAATGTATTAGTAAAATAAAATTATTACAGCGTATAATTTATAACAATATATTATTTGTATTAACAAGATTCCATTGAAAAATTTGATTTAAAAGTCGTAAATGATTTGCTATGATATACTCATATGAGTACAGTTAAAGAAAACATGAATTTATAAGCTTACCGTTTTATATATATATATATAATCAGTTTATATATAGAAATAAATAAATAAATGCTTATACTGATGTATTATAATATTCATAATGTATGACCGGTTTCGAATTAAAAATTCACCATCAGGTATATGCAAAGTCAATAAAATCGCGAATTTGAGTCTAATCCTTCCGCCACCAACCTTTTCGGTCGTACTCAATTATAGTTTCAAAATAGATGCAGCTATACGCTATTAATATATATTCTATCATCGTTATTGGCCTCCGAAAATGTAGATATTCTCGTAATTAAATTATAATTCACTTACATTATAAGATTATATTTCTACTTACATTTATACGATAAACGCTGGTGGAAAAAAAACCAATTTAACTCTGTTTGTATCGCAATTTTTTATTAAGTTATCAAATATTTTACATAATACCACCCACTATATTAAGTTTTATAAAGAATATAATTTGATTTTTTTTGATTTTTTTTTTGTAAAAATTGTAAACCAATAGTTTATCTCTCGTACATCTTTCACGTACCTTAGGTAATATTATGTCCAAAATATCGTATGTATTCAATAAACAAACTGAATAATTTATATTAATATGTGTTGTATATAAAGTCTAGAACACTTTATACCTATATCTTATTCAAAAGTTCGAATATTTATAAGATAGCACATAAGGTTAATGATTTTGAAGATTTGCTACGTAGTCCAAGTAGGGCGGAGGGTACAATCCTGAAAGGGTTATCTAACGGTAGGAATTATTTTTACGATATTCAATACTTGAAGTTTCCGTGTTCGAACAATTACTTACTATTTACTATTTGAGTAGAAATAAATGCATGTACTTGAAGTCTTGGTAATAATGCAATTTTAACGTTAATATTCAATTAAGTATAGGACGTATTTTATACGATGTTAAGTTCATTAGAAAACAGTGATCTGATTAATATTTATCGAAAGGAATTATTTTAAAATCGATTATTCGTTTGTTCAAATATAAATTGCATTACTGGCACTAAAAAATACATACAGGTTTAACATCCCATATTATAAATCTACTATATTACATGATTTATATAAAGAAATTATATTTTATACAGACGCTTTATCGTATTAGTCGTATTATTTATCCATCAAGTCAAATAACACCTGTACATTATTTTGTTGTATAATTAGGTAATAATTTATATAATAAATTATCAAATAAATTACAAACAATTTTATTTATTGTAATAATATTAAAATGATGTGCCAAACAACTATATATATTGTTAATTTAGTTCGAAAATATATTTCAATTTAATGTAATTTACATAGTCCAGTAATCTTAATTTTTATATAAAATATAATTGTTAGGGTATATTGAGGTATTGTGAAATTATTTGGTAAAACGATTCCGCTCAAAGTTGTTTTTTCTTCATTATGCAGTAGATTTACGAATCGGCTATAAAATACAGTGAATTTTCTATAGGAATGAACTTAATGAAAAACAAAAATTATATGTGAAAGTCGAAATTGTTTTTTAACTCATAATTCTTGATCCGATTGTCAGACACGGTGTGTCAATATTGTTTGGAAATGTCAAACGTTCTTAATCAGCGAGTACGTTGTTTTCAACGATGAATTAATCATTCGCACGACAGAGTATAACAACCCCGTTTGGAGTTCAAGGTTTTTAATTTCGCTGTTATGAGTCAAAAACTGTATTCCAAACCGCAAGATGTATGCACGTCGTGTAAAGAAAAGAAAAATGTTATACCAGGGCAACACAGTCGTTTCCTTAACTAACGACGTCGCTGAAATAAATTAAATACAATTCGCAATAAATAATAATTAAACACACCGATAGAAATATTTTATACGTTGTATAAATTTAGCTTAGTATAAAAAAATGTGGTCGTAAAAAAAATTACGCCTCGCGAACGAAAACGTTTTTTGTCCGTCCCGCAAAAAGTTGGAAAGTTAAAAAAATCGTCTATACTTCTCTTTGGGGTATTAAACGTACAGCGTGGAAACATCCCCCCCCCCCGATCTTAACTGGTACACTTCGTGAGTAAAATACCGATTCCATTGTAATAATATTATGTGAACGCGACGGTGTTCTAATTGATCAATAGCTTTTGTCAGCTATTAGTTAATGTTTAGTCGCAGTGTGGTCTCACCGTACAGTACCGTTCAGGTCAGATCGATTTAAAAATCCGAAACAGTTCGTGTCGCCACGTCGGTAAAATTAATATCACTATGACGATGTGGAACGTCACTTATCTCTGATCCGTCATCGAAACTTATTAAATTAAATGACATTTAAATATATATATATATATATATCTTTTATAATGTACTCCAATACGATTTAATTCAGTTTAAAATTGATCGCTTCGAGCGGTACTCATCGTAGATATTTATTATTTAACACGACGTACGTGTGTAATGCATTGGTGTATAAATAGAAAAACAGCAGAAACAACACTGGGCTATTACTTTTTATTAAATGTTCCGGAGTGGTGTTGCGTTTATACATATATAAATATATACATATGTATATCTTAATTGTAAAACTTGTTGTAAGTGGTTAAGTTATTCGTTTTTTTTTTCACTTATAACTCGTTACGAAGTAAAAATATTAAAACAAAACTTCACACCGAGCACTTACGAACGCGTTCCGTTGGTAAACGATGAAAGAAAGAAAAGTGTATCGCAAACGAAGAATTCGAACTGATCCTGAAAGCGGTTTTGTACTGCGGATAAACGGCATGGGTCCGTCAACGTGTCAGTGACGCGTGAAAAAATCACTGCGGTTCCCGCTGCTGATACATTGACCGAGTAAATAAATAATATTATGTTACGCGCTCGTGTTCATGGTGAACATTTTCAAATGCACTCGTCGCGCAGTGTCCAACTATTCATATGTGACCGCGCACTGACCTATTTCCCGCACTGTTGGCCATCGGGCCGTCGCCGAACTCCGGAAGGGACGGTTATGCGTGCAGTAGTCAGACGTCAAGCGCTTAAGACATGAAAAACGATCAGCTCGGGCGTTGTTGAAAACGTAAAATACATTACATCCTTAGCAGGTTGAAGTCCACTAGTAGAAATCAAACAATGTTGAACTTTAAAAAATACTAATAGAAGCTCATCACAACGAACAGAGACTTGCGGTTTTATATTTTTGTAATACCAACGCACAAATCGATTTCCCGCGCGATTCATTCGTTGTATCGCGAAATTTTACATGCAAGTCGACACACTGTTCGCGAGCATTCAATCGTCTTACGGAACAATCGACACGTGTTTTTTAGTACTGTTATTTGAGTGTTGCGATGGCAAAAAAAGTACAATGATCATTTTAATTCTGGTTAAGTAAATTGGATTTCGTATTAGTTTCGTTGTAAGAAATTCTATTCACCATCGTTGCCCCGACCATAATGCACTTGATATTTTCTTCGAGGATCTTGACCAAGTTTCTTCTAAAGTATTCTATTGTCCTCATTAAATTTACATTTTTTTTTTCACAAAATATGTACGCGACCCAGCATTATTTTTCTCCGCAGTAATTATGTCACAGCGTGAAGTGGTTTGTGTAAGGTTATTTTATGCTATAAGAAACCGTTGTTCATATCTACATATACATTTATATTGCTATAATGTTGGAAAAAAATAAATACATTGGTTAACAGTAAGAGTAAATATTTTGATTTTATAAGTTAAAATTAATTTTATATTGTGTATTCATAAGATTTCCATTAAAACATTTGATCTAAATATAAAATATACAAATACAATGAACAAGAAAATATTTATACGATTTATTGAGTGCATCAACATACTCAATGTTATATATTTGGTTATCACTCGTTTCAGTTTTTCTCCATTTTTTGACAATACATTTTTATTTGAGTATATGTTTGAGCACTTAAGAATACTTTTGTCAAGGGATTTTTAATAACGTTCGAGAATAACATTTTTTATACCGTCTGCGTATTATATTATTGATAATATTTAAGTCGATCGTAATAAAATTCTAATATTAGCTCTTACTTCACACAAAAATAAACCGATAACATTTAGAATAACATTATAATTTAATGTTACGAAAACGTAAATTACATAAATACGTAGCGCGAAGAAAACGTTCTTACGTGTAAAAATAAAATCGAACACAATCATCCGAATGAATAGGATTTTATTCTTCGCACCGATTTCATTCTTCGTTCAGAAATCTGTACACTAATTTTAGCGTATGAAATACAAACTGTCAATTATTTCGTTATGTTTTTTTTTATCTATTCAAAGATTGTGTTCCGAGTTTTGACGGAAAGTTTTTTACGGTCGTCGACCAACCCTGTGTTGCGCGGTATCCGTTCGTTGTCTAACGGCAATAGCTTCACGCGTTCCTCCTCTGCACATACAGTGCCCAAACAGTGGTTCGGCTCGATATCGATTTGACCGTTGGACCGCGTCCCAGTGCGTACGTTAACGACCGAGCGTAGAACGACCGTACGAAGGACGGCCGTACGCAAAGGAAACCGTTCTGCTTTTGGCCGTCCAGGTTAGTGTTTTTGATCGACCAGAACCGGTAAGAGGGTGGAGTAAGGAGGGCTAGAGCCCCGGGGCCGTCTACCGAAAAGGCCCGTCGTCTCAGCCTTTTGTACAAAGTTTAACTTTCACTTATTTGTTTTTTTTTTGAAAAAAATTTTAAATGAATCAGTTTTTAATGGACGTTTGGGTGTATTTTGGGATCGGGAGTGGGTGGTAGCAGCTTTTTGCGTGCCCTGAAAAAGAGGTCCGTGCTCATCCATAGGTCTGACCCGACGATTGTCGGCCTTGCCCGGTAGAAAATTCCGGAGCTGCCGCCAATCGGTGGCGGTGATGGTACGAGTATATTACACTCGTATTATATGCGTCGCGAAGTCGATACGCAAATAGTTTGAATAATAATAAAACCGTCAACGTTTAATGACGCGGGCGGTGAAAATATATGGACGGCTTGGATATCGACGCAGGTCCTCGAGCAGTTTTGCAGAGCGGACTCGCCGCCACTCGGGTCGAAATAATATATTCAGTTTAAATTATTCGGTGATACGCGCAACGCGTAATAATAATAATACACGTCACACGCGACCGTAATCGTTCAGGTTTATTTGTCCCAGCGACGAGCGACGGCGCAAAAAGTTCATCACGATAACGGAAATGCAAAATACGTTCTACGGTGATCATTCTTAATTGCAAAACTTCATGTAACTAACTAACTAACTAACCTGATCGTCTTGCCGGAACGCGTCGTTTGCAAATCATTACGAGCACGTATGTGCATTAAACGAAAAGCGAGATAATAATTTTTTTTTTTTCTATTTCATTCGTATGAATTTACTCGGTTCCAATTTTAACCGGTACGCTTTTGATGTGTAACAGTACTACAGTCTTAAAAATTACACGAGAACATCAAGATTATTTTTAATAATTTGCGAAATTAATTCTACCCGTTGGTTGGTTAAATAAAGAAAACCTCCTACAACCTGATATCGCCCGGAACACGAATTCAATTATATGCTAATAAATGGAATGCACCAATGGGTATTTCTGATAATTCCCTAAAAATATTAATTGTATGTCCTCTGAACAATGGTTCGAGCCCAAATACTTCATTAATAGGCCCATGATCGTGTAGTGAACGAACAATATTAAGACAGTGCCCAACAAGGCCGAAAAAACAATCCTAGACCTTATACCAAGTCATCACGTGTCCTTTTTGCAGCACCAAATAATGGAACCTTATTATAAAAAACTAAATAAGGCATTGTAAGACGGAGTAAGACGTTTATGTGAGTCAAAGTTCGAGCAATGTCGTCGTATGAAACTAATAACGCTGGAAGCGCCTTACTCGCGATGAAATCGATGTGTGTGGCCGTAATTGAGTGAAGACGCAAATAAAAACTAAATATTTCTTTTGACGAACACGTAAACGAGATTGCCCGTTAAGAGAATAAGAACATTCTTAGCGAAAACATCCTGCATTCGATTAAAGGGCATAGCCCTGCACTTGCTTATATAAGGAGTCCTACACCAGCTAATACCTTAATTTGATTTTACCTGGAAGACTGAACAGTCGTTCTGTGAAGATCTTCTTAAGAAATCATGGGCAAGAACAGAAACGGGTTAATTATTATAGGACATACGTCCTATATATATGCAATCGATTTCCGCGGTGATAGATAGACTTATTTTTGTAAATTTATCGAAATATATCCATTCGTTGTACCTTCGATAACCTCATGTACGAATAATCAAACTTAATGTTTGTTGTTTGTTATTTATTGTGACGAGAAATCGTTAAAAATGTTGTATTATATTTTCCGGAACTATTTGAAAAGTACCAAAATAGAAGTGCGTGAAAATTAAAAAAAAAAAAGAAAAGTGTCGTTAGATGTGCGGTGCGTATTACGTTTACTATATTGTTAGCACAATTTTTTTCGTAAACAATCTCTATTATAATCCTATGATAACAAGGAGAGCGACGGGTGTGGATGTCGAAAGAAAAAGCCGTCAGTTGATAACGGACCAAGACACTCTATCGTGATGTCTGTGTCATCACTAATTTTTCTATATTTTACCTGTTTTTTATTTTATGTTTGCTGTACGTTATTCGCCCGAGCCAACATACGTACACCATCAAATTACCATTTTTCCATAAATTAACCACTGTCTACTGGTCATATGAATTATTATTATTATTTTTATTACATTTTGTAAGAACAGTGAAATATTTTTCGTATAATTTCTTCACTATTTGAATAATAATATTGTTGGTTTTTTTTTTTTTTTTGTTATTATTACCGCCTGTACTAACATACAATGTAAGTTAATTATTTGTACCTACATTTTACATGGAATTATCAGTGTTATTGTTATTAAAAAAACGTTCTTTTTTTCTTCACCCGTTTTTTCATATTTCATTATTATTAACCACGAGTATCATATCGTTCATAAAACGTAGCCAAAAATCTTAGTATTTTTTTGTGTTGGGACACGGTGCGTAACAGCAATTGACGAGAAGGAGAATCTCATCAACGGGATGAATCTCAAATAAGTATTGAAAAATCGAATAAACGTGAAACCGTCGAAGTGTTCAACGATAAACCTGGTTGAAAAACGAACATGATATTTTATATGAAAACTGAGACAGACAAAAAAACAAAGTACAGCAATGAAGCTGTCCTGCAAACTACCTGACCGGTGAAGCCAATATGTACGTTTATTTTTATCAGTGGCGTGCGCACGAATTTGGTATGGGGGATGTCATAAATGAAAATTTATTATTTTCAATTTTTAATCTTTATTATTATACAAAAAAAAAAAAAAAAAATGCAATCAAGACGGAAATTCATCCTTCTTTTACACAAAATTCATCAATTATTTGTTCTGAAAATAATGTAATGTTTCAATGTATGTTCATTAATTCCAATCCATTTAACCATGACTGCCCCGTCGTATTTCTTAAATACGTTTTTAAACGTTTAAGCAGTCTTGTAAAAAATACTTTTGAAAAAGTATTAAAATACTAATACTAGTATTCGAATAAAATA
>NW_020273605.1:952174-1026599 GCF_003268045.1 Sipha flava
CCCCCCCCAAATAGAAAAAAATTGTGTCTATGCCACTGATTATATATATCAGTTTAGGTACCTATATTATGATACTAATTACTATAGATTTAACAATTTGAAAAATACAAAACATGTCTGACTATTTAGAGGTCATATTCACATATTTCATTCACATATTATATATATCTACTAGTATTAATACAATTAAATGACAAAAAAATAAATAAAAAATGGTATTAACTATTAATATAGAACTATTTGAAAAAATTTCCTTAAAAATTATAATAATAAACCCATATAAAATTGGATGTAGCATTTTTAAAATTTTTAACATTGTTATATACTACTTTTTCTGTTATACAATTTTTTTGTGTTTATAAATTGAATCTTATTAATATAATGCTTTCTTTTTATATAATTATATTATAATATAACCTAGATAATGAGATAAAATTTATCTTTGATACTCTATATTCATGAAATTAATAAATATGAAATTACATTTTTAAAGTTAAAACTTAAAGATTAAGCCGATAATATTATTTTACATTTATACAGGTATGGTTAAAAATAAATTACTTTTTAGAAAATAAATATTACCAATTGTAATTACAATATAAATAATAACCATTGCATATTTTAATAAATTATTTACATTATTATTTATTGATATTTGTTACAACCTATAACAATTAATACTTATTAATATAAAATTAAGCAAAATAATATTTAAAAAAATATATATGATAGCGTTAAAACGGTTTGAAATTTAACAGTTTTAAAATTAGTAATATTATAGTAATATCTTATTATTTTATTACTTATTAGATTCATCAATAATAACCGAATATTATTCTTAGAAGTAGGAACAATTATTAAGATAGAGAATTATTATGATTATACAATTATTAAAACGAACTTTGAGGTATTTAAATACAAGTATTTACAAATTGTTAAAAATACTTTTAAAAAGTATTCAAAATACTTAAAAAATACTTTAAAAAAATTGTATTTAGAATACCAAAAAATATTTCAAAAAGTATTTTAATACATGTATTCAAATACTTGTATTCGAATACTTTACAAGACTGCGTTTAAGACTAAAAAAAAAGTCTATGGGGGGATTATCCCCCGTCATCCTCCTCCCATCACACGCCACTGGTTATTATTGCGGCAGTGATACTAAAACTGTTATGAATTTTCTGACTACACAGATATCGCTTTGGCGTTTAATCTATTGATGCGGAATTTCTCTACACTCGTTTTATATAATATGGTTGAACTATATTTTATTATTTTGTTCGGGGTGTGGGTGTAACCGCAGCTGCTAATAGTCTCGATTGGTCCCTGTGTTTTAAAATTCGTTTCATTTCGATATAATAACTTATATCACCCCAACCCATCCTGCATATTATAGCTTCCCAGTAGGGCAGTACTGGCCACACGGAGACGACATATTTTTTCTTCATCACAAGCTGTATTTAATCTAAAAAATGTGAACAACAGGTTACACTTATTGTATTGTCTAATACTCTTTTGTGGTACGTTTTACAATTTGTTGTATTTTTTTTCGAAACTACACAACAAAATTAATCGAAAATGCCAAAAATACATTGATTTTTATTCTAGTCGTAATCTATAATAACACGGGATTTCAGTGCATTTGTCGACAATATTAATAATAGTGTAAAATATACACACACCGCTATTTATGGTTTACAGCTGAAAAACTCAGTTACTTTATAAATATAATTTATAACCACATAAATTTAGAGTGCGTGTAATATTTGCATACACAGATTACGGTCAGTTGTGTGTAATATGTATGAATAATCGATGCAAAATCGAATTGTTTAATTTTTTCATAAACGAATATTCGATTAGAAATTTCAACATTAATTTTTATATATGATTAAACTTTGATTATAACAACAATTAGATATTACAATATGTTATGTACTCGATTATTACGAATAAACGCTTCACATGTGTGTGTGTATATATATATATAGAAGAGGACACTTTTTACATGCATATAAAATGCATATAATTTAGAATTAAGTGATAATGAACTTTACTACGATTTGTATATTTTTCAACAACTATGATGAATATAATATTTATAACAAAACCTAATTCTGAACATCTTGAGATACCTTGAGAAATGCGCATTCACGCTGAACGAATTCGATTTTAACAAAACTTTCAAGTACACAATCTCTATTGTTTTGACGTCCAACAAAACTTTCTATTATTTCGGTCTGTTTCACTGCCATATTTCGCAGTGCACGTGTAACAATGCCAACCGATGCCGAGTCGATAAATAATATACGTAGTGTTTACACTTTCAACATAATTCATAATCTGCGCGCCATAAGAGGACTGATAAAAATAAAAAAGGTCGAAGGAAAGGCCCTGTCACTCACGCCCCCTCCTCGTCGTAAAACGTGTGTTTTTGATGCTGTCCCGTGTTGTTCCTGAACGCGTATCAGTCGTATACTTTAACAGAATTACACTTGGATCGCTTTCGTACGACCACTACTGCTTCAGATACAGCAGACATAACGTACGAACATTCCACGGCCTCCCGCTCGTTTGTGCGTCCTTAGACGTACAATGCACCCGGAGAAATAATGTTCGTAACGATCCCGAATAACAAGAGTAGACAAGTCGATTGTTATGTAAATATTTGAAATATCGTTTAGACGTGTTTTTTTTTATTTTTATTTTTTTTTAGCGTACGTTGAGAAAAAAAAATTATTTCCAAAGTGTCGTACATAACTCATATTAATAGGTATAGGTGGGCAAGTAGCTAAACGGGTAGGTGGATGGGTTACCCGAGTGCCTACCGTGTATTATCACACGAGCGTTGTACAACGCGTTTTTACACGTTTTCTTCTCATGCGGCAAAAAAAACGGTGTAAAGGCGCAAATCGTTCACGTGAAAATTAAACCGTCCAGTGCCATAGTATACCGAATTATTCCCCTTTTACGTCGTTGCCGTTAGTCGTGCGCTCTTATCACTTCTCCGAATCGTTTAGTTTTCATTCCTCGTTGTTCCGAAGAGTGATCGTTGCACGTCGGAGGTCTGTGGTTCAAGTTTTCCCGTATAATTAGTTATTTTTCGGTTTTTTAACGGTTCCTAATCGACCAAGAAGAACACGAGTTTTACCCCGGTCCAGTCGTGAACGCAAAATCGGGTTGTAAACACTTACCGCCACTGAAAGACATTTCAATTTAATTTTTTCGCTTTGCCACGGTTCATCGTCACTCCTAACATATTGGCGTTTGCGTACGGATGGTAACTTGATTTACACTTCGAACCCGCAGAGTGCATACAGTCGTGCCATGACGAGGCGCTATTTCGTTATTTTTTCAACCGTTTATGATGAATTTAAGTATCCGGTTATGAAAAATAAAAAAATAACTGACGAGGTATGCTCGATTTCCTAATCTGCCTCCTAATCAGTCCGATCACTGCGTAGGGACTATACCGAACTTGGTGCCCATCCTCCCGTTGGGGTCCACCAGCAATCGTACACCACCAGTCGACGACGGACGTTTTAAATAAAATATAACCCGTTGGTTCGCGAACATCACAGCGTTACAGGGCCGGCTAGGCTTAGGCGTGCATACAGGGGAAGCAGGGTATGTTTTTGCTGCTCCTGGATGGTTTAAATAGATTTGTTTGTGCCGAGCAGCCGAAGCTGGCCACCATGACTCAATAAAAAATAAGTTGGTCATCCGAAAAGTGTATTCAATTATCGAGTTAATCTTTACTGCGTTTAAATAGGTTATATTTATAGCAAAACGGAGTATGACAATTATGAAAGTTTGTAGGAAAAAATATTGACCGGTATAAATATTCGTTGCCCCCGACCTGAAACTCGGCGCACGCCTACGATGAAGCGTCAAGAGTTCTTCGAACATCGCGCGATTAAACATGTACAATATCAGCACCATTAGGTTAGCCATACACGAAGGGATTTCCTGACGGATTCGGTCTGTGACGGGTAAAATCCTCTAAAAAGTTCTAACATGTGTTCTAAGGATTCAATCCTTAAGTAATATTGCAATAAAGTCCGGCACGTACTGTTACCGTTACTTTTATAGTCGTAAATTTTTATAAAGTTGTCGTACAACCACAGTTCGACGGAATTTTTTTCGCGCGCGCAAACACACGACAGCGCTGTATTGTAACCGGTACATTATTATTATTATTATTATCGCCACATGCGAGTTGTTACTTGCCGCTTGCAGTTATATTGCGTTGCGATCATTCGAGAACGTTTCTCGTTGACAACGCGTGTTTGAAGCCGCACGTAAACGAAAAATCCGTGCACGGTTGGATGCATTATATTTATAATAATACTAACGTAATATATTCATACGTATACCGACTCCGCGACGTGAACAGTGCCGACGACCGACACGTTATATATTGCTTTTACGCGCACGTGCGCGTTAGTTCGGTGCATGGTAATATTATAATTAGGGTTCGAATGTTTATGCACTTATTAAAATTTCCGTAATATTTATGCATTTATGCACTGAAGAATCAACAAATATGTACGAAAAAACATAAAATATGCATTTTAGCTAAAAAAAAAAAAAAAAATAAAAAAGGAAAAAAAATGCGAAATAAAATTTATTTCACCTTAAGTATATAAAATTTAAAATTTATGATAATTTATAAGTAGATATTTAATTCTTATAAGTTGTTATTTAAGTATACACCAATTTACAGCGTGACCGTTACCATGATAAAATTTTTATTTTAATTTTATCAAACTTGAATTTAATCTGGGACAAACATAATCATCATTTATCTACCCATAAAATCAAAATGTTTTTAAAAAAGTTCGAGATATACTGAATTTATTTTATTGAATTTATAATGTATTTATATTCTTGAAATCCTAAAAATATGCATTTAAAATATAAAAACATAAAAGTATTAAATGATTCAGTAAAATACGAATCAAATTCGTATCCAGGCCCGAATTAAATTGAAAATATGCAATTTCGTAAACATCCAAACTAATCATAATAGTATCATAACGAGTGCACGTTTTATGCGGTACCACAGCGTTTTATGTGCACAAAATGAATAAGTTCAACAGGTGCTATTAAATTAATAAATGCAATATTTTGACGTTATCATCAAACGAGGTGCATCGTTGTAATCGACAAAAAAAAAAAAATTAAATTAAAATAAAAAAACCTATTTATAATAATTCGTTTCGATGATCATTTGTCGAATGCACGCGCACATTATGTATGTACATGGGGTCGATTTTCTGATGAGGTCATATTATTGTATTAAATTATATTAAACACTCGTTTTCACGGTGGATCTGTGTGCGTCCATGTTGTAAACAAATGTACTTCGAATCATTAATACACGTATAAAATTAATATTTATTTTTTTTTTACTGGTTTTTTCCGTCAACGTCAGTTTATGTTTTTAATTTCATGTAAAACGCAGCGCAGACGTGTTGTCGGTGTCTCTCCTGCAGGTATTCCGTTCCGATCGCATTGTACGCACGCTGAACACTTTTCAGTTTTAAATGTTCTAAACGTAATTTTATCGTTGATCCGGTTTTCGATTAACGTTCCGCCATCGAAATATAAAACACAAAATAATTGAAAGTTGAAAACTATTACGATTAGACGAGTAAAAAAATGTTGTTAAACACGGTGAACACGACCTGAGAGAACTAGAGAAAAAAAATCAAAGTTGATCGAAAAAATGTGCGTTGACCGTTCATATAAATCGAATAACATAACGCAGTTCGTATAAACGCGCCCGTTCCATCAAGCTGTATTAAAAGCGTATATCAAATAAAACGTTTTTATTCAATCTGCGTGCTATAACAAGTACAGCGACGCATATTATTTTCGAGAGGAGACGATACATATATTAATTCCGTTTTTTTTTTTTTAAATGGCCTTTTTTCGTTTCGGTTACGTCGCAGGTGATGCGTATACTCGTACACGTCATCGAAAATATTAATATAAGTATTATTATTATTATCGTTCATGTATATAGGAGGGACTGCGAAGGAGATGCAATTTGTGCTAGTCACAAATCGCCACACCGCAATAACGACTTCTAAAATTTAATGTTCTATGCACGAGCAAACAGTTCTAGAAATCATCGTCGGGTGCAAATGTGTTTCGGCTCGATGTATCGTTATATTGTTGGAGCGCGCGCAGACGAATAATACGGATATTTGTATATTTTCTACAAGTCTTATTTGCGTGTCGGAAGAAACGATAACTATCGCAGATTTCTCTCCCTCTCTCACGTGAATGAGAAGCAGTACGACTACGACGAGCGCTTCTTTTCCTCCTCGGATCGTGTTCGATCGTCGATTGTCATCAGCGCACCGAGAAACGTACGCGTACCTACGATATAATTATAAAAACATGTTCATTTTTCTCTCACTCCGCCATGCGCATCTTTAGGCTCGTAATGATGAGAATTACGTACCATATCGTCATGGGCGTGGTTCGGTATAATCATCTGTGGGAGCGAAAAAAAATTGCGTTCCAAAAACTCCTTATGTTCAACTCGAATCAAAAAGAAAGATGACATTTTCTAGAAATAACAATTTATATTTGACTTTTTCTTAACCTGACACTTTATTTTACAATTCGCGAAAGATAAAATAATTGAAAATTAAATCATTAAATCAAACTTGGACGTCTGTGTTTTTCTGCAAAAATATTATAAAACAATAAAATCGTTTAAGCCTACGTTTCGGACATAGTGTTTTAAATGAAAATAAACACCGCAAGGGGGCTACGAAAGTTTCTGTGAGGGCTGTATCCTGATGAAGAGGGGAATTAAATATAATTTATGAAAATCCGTTTCCAACAAAAGCGTTTTGTTTACTATTGACAGTTTTGGGATGTCGATTAACTCTTAACCGTAACTTATTAACTTATTAATTATATCGTTTACATAAATATACTCGTAATACATTATTATACATGCGTTTGTTGTACAGTCTTTGAAGACAGTCGATATATTTTGTGCACAATTTGAAGTTCATAAAATGTTAAAAGCTGTTGGTATCAATTATTCTGAAATCGTATACTTATATTTAATATATTAAATATCAGTAATAAGGATCCGTTGATTTAATATTCATGTAATCAGAATTTCAAATCGTTTTTAAAACCACACAATCGCTACGGTTTGGTGGAATTTTCAGCAAGACTGTCCAGCAACGTCAAAAAATCACATCGGATTTACTCGTAAATTGTGAATAATCGGGTACAATTAAATGTTTTTTTTTTTTTTTTTTTTAATAAGCAATTATTTTTTAATTACTTTTGTAATAACTGATGTATGTGCATATTATACATAAAACAAACTATTGGTGGGGATCAAAATATTTTTTACGAAATTTGTAGTCCCATATTACTAAAAGTGTTGGTAACCGCTGGTCCAACGTACTCCGAAGACCCCTTCCTCATCGATGACCAGCTATGGTTTCCGTCGCTTCGATCGTTGTCGCGGTTAATTCAACGTAGACTGCAGCTGCAGCCCTGGAATCCGCTCGTTTACTTACACACTATTTTGTAAAAATTCGAATGTTCCGCTCCAGGGTTCAAAGTGTACATTCATCTCGTGATCTCAACACGAGTTTGATGGATACCGCGGCAGCACATCCGTCGAAGTCTAGTGTGGGCAGGAGGGAGTGGTTTTTTTTTTCTAGTCGAAACCACATTATAATATTCTAGTTCATTATATCGAAATACAAGAGTCTTACGATATGGTGTAACGTCGAATAGGTACGATATTTCAACGAGTTCTGATCGAAAAAAAACCGAATCCACCTTTGCCCTTTCGGATTTCATTGCAGTACGCTATGAACTACAGCGCTACAATATTTTGTTATCCGATATACTTTACGAGAAGACGTGCGGCACTGCGCACATACCAGTAATGAATCCGAAAATAAAATCAAGCTCTACTCGAATTATCTTTATGAAAAATAAAACTGTATATTTGGAATATAAGAACTTTTAAGGATCGTTTTTGTTTATTACATAGAGAGCAAAGCAAGCCAGATATCATCCAATCTTTTAGATGTTTATTTACCAAATTAGCAGTCTTGATTATTGCGGTCATACTTATAGCACTGTCAACCTTATCAATAAAAAGATTATAGAATTTATTAACGTTTTTGTTGGTATACAAATTCCAGTTTTCTTTTATTAATATTTCGTTAAGTTTGTTGTAATTAATTGTATAAAGTATATATACTTTATAAATTGTTTGTTGATTTTGATTATTGATTTGAATACTTTGACTTTTGAGTAATAGTCTGTAATATTGCTTGTAATACACCTACCTCAATTTTACCGTTTATGTTATTATTATTTTTAACAAAAATATGGTCAAAACAAGAATGTTTGATATCTAGCGGCGTTCTAGTAAACTTATTAATTAATAATTCGTATCCAGATTCCGATAAATTATCAAGATATTCGTTGTTAATGACATTCGGACCCACAATATTTATATTCAAATCCCCAATTATAATTTGTTAGCCTTTATAATTGATTTCGTCTTTTAGAAAATGATCAAAAATAGTCAAAAATTCATTGATATCACTTGAAGGGGACCACAATATAATTAAATGTAGTATTGTTTACTATAAAACTTATTTCCATAGGATTAGCTACAGCGTGTTTGTATTCAACTAATTCTACACATAATTGTGTTCTGGTGAAAACAATTATACCATCATTTTGGTTTCTTTTAACACTAGAAAAAAACAGTCTATATCCATCATATATCTGAATCTTAAAATTACAGTACTCTACATCAGCAGTTCTCAACCTTTTGAACTTCGTGACTCCTTATAGTGTCACCAAGATGTCTAACGACCCTTTTGTAATGTAAGCATAGAAAAATGTTACAAACTGTTATTATTGTATTTGTGTATACATTTTACAAAAAAAAAGTATATTATAAAAGCCGATTGGCGTTTATTAATAGAAAAAATAAATAAAAATGAAGTATATTTTAATATTTTTTTTAATTTAATGACATTTTTGCTGTTGTTGATTTGAAATAATTTTATTTTCACATGATGCGACCCTAAAAAAATTGTTGGCGATCCCTCGGTTAAGAATCGCTACTCTACATTATACTAGGTTTCAGTTAATATTATTACACGTAATTTACAGCAGTTAATATCACTATTAAGAAATAATAAAAATTTAAATCACATCAAAATGTGTGTTAATGCTTCTAATATTATTACAGAATACACTTATATAATTATATATTTTTACAAATTCAGAAAAGGAATCTAAATGATTATTTAATACATTATATTCATTCATGGTATGATTGTTATTTATCAAAATTTATTTTAACAACATAGTTTATAACTTTACTGTTACCGAAGTTTTGGTAAATCAATTTCATCAAATATGATATTTTCTCTAGAATTTTCATTTTTTTTAATAAAGATTTTAAAGTTTTTATATCACACAAATGTTAAACCGTTTCTCTTAGCAAATATTCTAACTTTATAAAAGATATCTTTATTAAAAGGCGAAAGTTCGTTATTAACAAACATTTTGCCGTTCCCCTAATTTATATTAAAATTATTATCGTTTAATTTTTTAATATTCATATTATCTATTATTTTATTTTAATTTTCTTGGGTTTATTTAAGATATTTGAATACATACGGTAGGTTTTGTATACTGATAAACAAGGCTCATAACTTCTAGCATTTGCATATTTTTTTTGAGAGGTCCTAGAGGTACCTATGTGAACTATAAATTTGTTTCAGATAACCAAGAAGAAATACACTACATACGAAATTTTAGTTGCGTATTTTTGCATATTTCAGAGTATAAGTGCTATTTTGCTTTTTTTTGCTTATTTTTGAATTTTTGCATGATAGTTATCAATGATTTTTTTAAAATATTTTTTTAGTAGCCTAAAACATTTTTTCTTAAAAATAACTAGTAATTATAGTCATATTAGTAATTAATTCGTGTTAATTAATTTTTCTTATAAAACTTATATAGTAATATCAGATAAACTATATATACCTATACGAGTTTAGGCGACGCGCGACGTAGCGAGAGTGTACGCCCGAAACTTCGTAATCCCATCGATAAGGAAACTATTATAATTGTATATAATTGTAGCTTGTACTATATTTTATTTTTATAGTTTCTAGGTATTCAGGTATTCCGATATCATTATCTAGATATTCCGATATCATCATTCTCAGATTATTTACAGATTATTTTTAAGAAAGAGTTTCATTGGACCCAAAAATAGAGTTTTCTTTCTGGTTAAGAACTGTGTAACTAACCGTTCCAGATTTGCAGTTAGCACAATACCACTTGTCCTTCGTTATTTTCTCCATTTTTGAAAGTTTACTTCTCTGAGGATGATGCAAGTAAAATGTGAAATTCTTTACAGTAAAATTTAACTCATCGCTTTGAACAATTTCTTCCTTACATACTGAGCACAACATTTTGTAAACACATTATAACGCTATTGAACATTAACCAATATTTATACAGATGAGAAAACGAAAATTAAGTACAACTTATTATGATAAATACACAATAGCTATTGAAAAATACCATAACCGTCGTCATTTAATTTTTCACAGTGCGCTAAAAATTCAACATGTTTCATCCAATCTATTGATGTTTTATTATATTTTAATAGTTTTCGCTATGTTGTTTGATTATTTTTTTGTACATCATCCAAGTGTGCGTTGTTTATTAGTTGCAATTTTCTTTTCGGAGCAGATAACGTTTTCATGCAATATCACGTCGCTCTGTGATCTGTTCAGCTGCAATAATTTGAATCAAAAGTTTTTAATAAAAATCAAATATAATGTAACTTTGTTAAAATTTTTCTTATTTCCATGACGTGTATCCTGTATATACGTAAAATTCCATGATTTCGAGTAATACAATAATCACTGCAATGTTAACGAACAGTTGTTTGATTTAATTCAAATTAATATTTTATACGAGAGCAAATAGTGTTCATTAAACACTATTTGTTGACAATAAGTATAGCTGTTTACGATACCGTACTAAAATCTTTAATACACACCTCCTATTATTGTTCTCCGACTATTGTCTACCAACAAATTGATATAGGCGTATTGTAAAACGTTTTCGTATTGCAGTAAAAAAAAAAAAACCATTGAAATAAATTATTACATCACTATGAAAACCATATAAATATTTCGCTTGTTTTTCTGGTAATGACTAAATAGTGTTTTGCTTCGACTTGTTTCTTGTACATAAACGCATTTATTTCACATATAGATTATAAATAATACATAAATTATATTATTTATTATTTATACAATACTTATAATTTTTACGATGGTTGAAAAACAATAAATATTTTATATCTATTGAAATGTGTGTCTAAATACAAATAGTGCATTGTTTAGTTATTCTTGATCTGTAATTTTGGAGTTATCTTCCCTATAAACGTTCCGTTAGCAAGATAACTAATGGATATACTACTCTTACACAGTTTAGTTAGGTGCACAAAAACGAATTTGTAATACATCTCCTTAAACAAATATCGTTTTCTAGAAAAGTTCAGTTGGCTCAATATTACAATAGATTCATATAGGTATTATACATGTACAATAACACTACATCGTGTTTGTAAACGATTAAACAATTTTCATTGTGCAGTATTGGACTTTAGCTTAAGGATTGAGTTCGTACTCGTCATTTTTTTTTTCTTTTAGAATAATAACTTGTAGTGAATAAAAAAGCTTCGAGAGTAATTACATGAATTGTAAAAAATGTTTTATGTGAAAAGTTGTACAGTTGATGCATTTATTTTTTTCAATGTATTTACCAACGTTAGAAACGTATTTACATGGTATACTTATTTTATTAATACTTTTATTATAGCACATGCCGTGACCCAAAGTCTAAATCATAGTCAGACATAAATGAATATTGTTTAACAAATATAAATGGACGGATTATCATTGGTAATGCAGTCCATCATCCAGTCAAACATCATCTATTACGAGAATAGTTGGTAGTGAAAGAATGAAGTAAGGATAGTTTTATCGCAATTGAGAACATGGAAATTTCAGATGTATTTAGCATGGTAATCTGGGCAGTCAGTAGAATTATTAATAATTTGTTTTATTTGAAATATTTGGCTGGCAGAAACCTATAAGCTAGGAAGAACAGTTAAGCTGTTTTTTTTTTTTTTTTATGTTATATTCCATTAAATTTAATGGAAAGTGGATAAATCATTTCTAACGACTCGTCGTTGTGTTAACAATATTGTCTTGATGTATTCAATAGTCCGTAAGTCATATTTATATATGTATATTAAATAATAATAACTAAACTAAATCAATCTACATTTATTTGCAATATTAAGATCTTTCCTTTTATGCTCCCAAGCTACGATATAATATATTCACAAGGACTAGAAAACCTTCCCAGAATATCATATATTTAACTGGTCATCCCAGACCACGTTACAATATATTTTATTGTGAAAATTTTCATTGACCCCCAACACTTTTAAAGTCGTCTTGTAATTTGAATAAGACATGATCAATATTTGATCTATGTAGTTTTATTTAATGTATTTAAAATAATAATCGATAATAGAACAATCATAGCAATGAAATTAATAACAGCTGTTGGCCCTAGATTGTGTAAGTATGCATTCGTGTAATGTGTGCTGAGTATTTTTTAGTTCAGATTAATGACTGAGGACATTGGATGGGGTGAAATTAAAAAATGTCGAGCGCTGAGAAACACGTAATAGGACAATGCTACTACATACAGGTGACAGTTAGGTATACCGATATACCATAGAATATTATTAATGTCGTGTCAATCATTCGACACACATTGCACGAATGAATAATATACGATTTTTATACGAGATTTTTTCGAATACGTCGTTACACGGTGTCATGTCTACGGGACGTCGAGTGTATAATATGATCATGCACGCGCGCACATTTACATTAGCATGGTATTATGGCACGGTTATGTGGGTAACGGGCAGCAAACTTAAATCATTCATTGTTCTTGACTCGAAAACGCTGTTGGTTTGTTCGCCTTTCACGAACTTGTGGAGGGATCGATCTTTCGGATCGATAAAAGCGCCGCGCGCATTACACATTACGTTTTAAAATGTACCGTAAGAATTATCACCGAAATCGTCTTCGTATGAGAGTAATCGCCTTAGCTATTATTTTACCGTTGAAAAAGCGATCCGACTCACGTGGGTCCCGCGATTGTTTGATTGAAAATTAGAATTCGACAAACATAACGAACAAAGTACGCGTATCCGCATGCAATACCTAAACGGAATTATGGACGTATTTTAGGAGGAGGGCAAAGGATGATCTCCCTCCCCTGAATCTGTATTTAAAGAATTGATTATATGTGATATACAAATTTCAAATTATTTTAATTTGGATGATTTCCTAACGAAAGCAAATTACGCATGGCTGTGAATACTGACTGTCTTTTTGTCGGGTCAATACTTAGTGAAAAATCAAAAGAAAAAATTTGAGTCCCCCTCCCCTAGAAGTAAGTCTAAATAAACCCGTGCACGGTAACCATTACGTACACGAGATCCGGGCGTTCAACGGAAACTGCAGTTCGCCGCCCGACCGGACTAGAACCCTGCCCACCGGGACGTTTCGACAAAACGTTACGGCTTCGTACCCGATCGATGTGTTTTTGACGTTGAAATTTACTCACGTTGACGGTGCACTCTGTTCACCACAACTGAACGGTCTCCAACGTTTCGTTTCGGGAAGCTATTTCATATGACCGATTTCATTGAGAACCCTGGACGGTTCGTAACCGTAATAGGGGTCGAAAAATAGAGCGTGTGCGATTTTATTTTAAAATTTTTTTATTTTTTATTTTCCGAGCTATTGAAAATTACAATAAACTCCCGCGTCATCGTTATTGGTTATACGAAACCGTGTCGAAACACACAGTGCACTCCGGTCGGGTCGCGTTTCGCCGACGAGGATCCGCGTCACCAGTGCACCGCCACCGCAGCGGTTGTAACGGCTGCCGATGAATGCGCGTGATTTATTACCGCCGTGCACGCGTGTTCTCATCGTTTGCGAATAACATTTGTACGCGTACGCGTATGGTTATTTTTTTTTAGATTTTTTTTTTTAACGTTGTCAATCCGCCAAGTCTGCACGCGCGGTGACGCTGCTGTCCGGGGTCAGGCGTGTCAGTTGACCCGAAAATCAAGTGTTCCCAAAGTTCATGGGCGCAACTAAAGCCCAAATATTGGGGGTACTGAAATTACGGAAAATAAAATAAAATGGTATTTAACTGTGATTACTATAGATTATATAGATCTGAAAAAAAAACGGGGATGCTACATTTGAATTCAGGGTTACTAAAAACCCTATTGCGCCCCCTTAGTTGCGCCTATGCCAAAGTGTGTTCCCCGCGGAACGATCCCTAAGGTTCCGCCATGCGAGTGTATCGACAAATCATTTCCATATCATATTTTTAATAGGAAAAAAAACGAACATTTTCCTTAAATTTAAACGCGAGTTTACCGTTATGCAAGGGGAGAAAAGTGTGGAGGAGAAAATTCTGCGTGATATTTGGACGTATGGAAATCGGTGAATGCAAACAATTAAGAAGTGTGCGTACAGGTACAACGAAATCGGATAAATCTCGGTAAATCTTGAAAGCACAAATCGTCTATTTTTTTTTTTTTTTTTTGATAGACCAAAAGCGCAAATTCATTTTGCGCTTTTGTATCTTAGTAGTGGGATAAAAGCGCAAAAAGAAATATTGCACCCATTTCACTATAAGTTTCATTTTAAGATTATTAATAATCACTACACATCGTAATGAAACATTTTGTCATGTAGATGAAGAATCAAAAATTGTAATTTTCACAACCAAGAGTAATTTTATTTACAGTTCATGTTCTACATAAATAAATGTACGTTCAAGTGGTGTATTGTATATTGCCATTCAAAACAACTGATATTAATGCCAAAATGTGGCATTTAATAAAAACATTATGTACTAATACATAATAATTATTATTATAAGTATATATACTTATATAATCAATAGATATATCTCAAAATATAATTATGGATTTTTAATTATCTGCTCATAATGATCATAAACGCTTATAATTTTGTGTATTTTTCCATATGCACAAATTAAATGTCACCGGTTTCACCTAGCACAAGCTTGGTAATTACAGTCAAATTGGAAAATTGGGACTTAAAATTGAATATGACAAAAATGAATCAGAAATTTCAAATTGGTTATAGTATTTTTTTGGATTAGCTTTTTTACCTTTCACTGAAATATTTGATGCTTTTTATGAACTATTTTCTATTGCTCCTGACAATGAAAAGGTATCAGGTAGCGTTTTCTGATTATATTTTAGCAAAACTGATTGAAAATGACAACAGATATCCACCGCACCTCTGGGCTGCGCCACCTTTAAATGAGCGAAGGACTACTAATGGCCCAGAATTATACCACCGTCATTTGAAAGATTAATTTTATAACCCATATCTATCTATTTATAATTTTATTGAAGTGTTTAAATAACCGAAGTTATAAAGGCCAAAGTTTACATAAAAATGTAATCAAAAGGGCGAAAAACCAAAAAACGCAGCTATAAATTCAACTCCAATATAAATGCATGGAACATGTATACTGAAAAAGATTATACTGAAAAAAGATTTGTCGATTAGACTATTTGAAAAATGTTGGATCCAAATTTCAAATTTAATACTAATATTTAGTTAAAGTACTTATTATAATATTATACCTATTACTTATATATAATTTAAATTTAAATTGTTTTAATTAATTTTATAATCACTAAAAGCTTAATAATTATGCGAAGTATATAAATTGTATAACTTTAGTAAAATTGATTTGACCTTATGGGTTGTTAAAAAAGGTAATTTTTTTTTTGCGCTATAGGTTATTTATTTTTGCGCTTTTGGGTTGCGTTTGGGTCATATTTTGCGCTTATGGACTGTAGCCATAAATCTCAGTCCTAACCTAACCGGGATTCCACGAAAGCAAACCACTTTCGTACGAGTTTGAAAAATTCCGTTTCAACCAAAAGGATATGAATTCTACGAGTTAAAACCAAAACATAGAAATTCACGTTTAAAATATAAATATCGGTTGTTTATTATTCGCCGATGTTTATATAGGTGGTCAAATTTTGTTTTAATTTTTTTTTCTTATTATTTGGCAACCATAAAAACTACAATTGTAGTATTTTCCTGGAAATTAAATAGCATTAAAATAGTATTAAAATCTACCGAATTTAGTAATTGAACCATTAACATTTCAAAAAAGATATACTCGATTCGATTACAATCCTCAATGTATTCAAAATAACAAATAAAGTTTTTTTTTTTTGAAACAATATACTTTAAAAAAAAAAAAAATGATGAAGTCGGCTATTACTAATAACTGACTTCATCATTTTTTAAAAACTTATTAGCCATGTGATTTAAACAAAATAAAACGCTTCATTCGCTGTATTTGTCAAATGAGGTATCTCAAAAAATCCTTGTAGTTCACACCCTGTATCAATATTACGAGAAAAATTAATTATATGTTTAAAATTATATTTTTGACGTGCCACGTTTCCATTAAAATAGGTATTTATTAAAATATTGTGTTATGACGTAAAAAAAAAAAAAAAACGAAATACGTTTTTTTATTAATAATTAATAATTAGAAACTAGCCAACCCCATTCACATACAAAGCCGATCATACCACCACTGCATTAATATTGCCGAGGGCAATCATTGTATTAACGCTACTACCCTATTATTACACGTAATAAGAAAAAAAAATAATGTATAAATTAAATTATACGAGTCATATTTTTCTTTTTGATTTTCATTTACGAAACAACAAAAAAGCACCGCCTCCATAACGTTGTAAACGTGTAAAACTATAGACATAATATAACACTAGTCATGTAGCCCTTACGGAAATTTGCTTCACTCGAGTATCCCCTATACATTGGCTTCCTCCAGGTGAATATCACTAGAGTTACTGTATTATTCGATTTATAAATTTGGCCGTTGTTTTTGGCCCGTCTTGTGAACCACATAGAGATATATATTCTATAAGAACAGATATTTTATACTAAGCCGTTTTATTATTGTTAAATTGAAATTTGAAAAAAATAAAAGAATTTATTTTTAAAATAAAATTTAAAAATATATTCGATTTAAATCCCCTACGCCGTCTTTATATTTTCGGTTCAATTCTTTAAATCATCGTAACGATCACGAAAAAACCAAACGTTTCATAAATTATTATGACAGAACAATATTGACGTGTTTATCCGGTTACCAGCTTTATTAGTCCATTATAAATACGTATCACTGAAATGTCGACGGATAAATCGACGGATAAATTAATAATTGTCACTGATAAGTCGATAAGCAATCCGTGATCACTATTGGTAACCATCAAATAGTTTACTGTATATAACTATTTGAATTATTTTTACTTTTAAAGCCGTGTTAGAAATCTTATAGTCATTAGATTTCAATAGTTATTTCTAATCAAATAATTTCATCAAAACAATATCGATGGATCGTCTTATAGTTGGTAATGCTTTATGAATATGGAAAGAAAACCCTCCAATTCATGATTTAGGGGAGGGGAAAGGGAACCCATTCGTACCACGAAGAAAATAATTTCATAACTGGTCCGCAAGATATACTCATGATTATGTCACCAACATTACACATCTTGGTGAAACTTATAATAATATATTATAACTAAGCCTCAGAAGTTGTTGCATTTGTAACTTTTTTTCTATTGTTCGAACTTAAAATGATGGAAATATTATTTGATCATATGGCGCACGAGTTACATAACTTGTTATCCGCAAATCGAAGATCTTTTGAATTTGAGAACTTAAAGAAATCATTCATTATGTAACGCAATAATTTTTAAGGTAGGTTTTACGTAAAAATGTATATTAAAAAAGAAATAAAATTGTTCAAATAAAACGTTTTTTTAATGCTGATAACTTTGTAGGCTTCAGGAAGACCACGTTAAAACCGCTATTCCAGTATTAATATGAATTTTTATTTTGAAATATTTTGTTAAAGAACTCATATTTGTAATATGATGGTATTAATAAAAATACTTGTACAATTTTTTTTAAAAATAGTTATTATTATTAATAGTTAACAGTTATTTTTTACTGCAATAATGCAATCAATTTTATTATTTTTAGTTCAATAACTTTTAAACCCTAATTTTAACGGTGGAAACCGTTTGTGCACAATTTAATTTCGTTTATCGTCACAATACTATATTGTACCGTGGATATAATATATTATATTTACATACATCATCGTCGTAAAAAAAAAAAAAAACAGTATAACTATATCACTATTAGGTGATTTAGTATGTAATGTAAGTATTTTGTTGAAAAATCTAACCTAACTGGATTCCAGTTTTGTGGAATTATTATAATTATTATTATTATTTTATGCATACACAATACACTATGACAACCTATATACACGTCACATGGTGACAGCGCGGGACGGGAAAAGGTAATTTTTATATTAGTACAATGAACACAGCTCCGATTCTGTTTGACACAGGTACATCGATTATTCAGATAATAGTTTGCTGTTCGTCGTCTAATTAATAATATTTTGCCGCCCCATCATCCGGATTGCGGGATGAACGTGTAATATTATTTCCGCGTGACAATTGATTTCATCGTCGTCCTCGGTTTTCGCGTTTAAACCGAATATTGATAATGATAATATACAATTTTTTTCTTTTTTTAATTTTTCCAATTCCGACCGATAGGAGTGTACACGACCTAAACCGGTAGGTATGCGGTGTTGATTCGAAACGGCTCTGTACACGTACGGGGGTAGGTCGTGCGCACCGGACGAGCCGGAAACCAAAACTACACGCGGTGGTGTACCTGCAGTATCCTCACATGAATGATAATCACGTCGACATTCGGTCTTCGCCGACACGACGACGGTCATTTATTGTTGTTTCGGCTTCGATAATAACGATGTTCAACAGCAGTACCTGTTGTGTAATGGCGTACGTGTACGCTCTTGGCGGTCAACCGAGCTCGACACTACTAGAACCGCAAAAATTAGGCGATTTTTAACAATCACTGTACAACGTATACACGTCTATACGTCATTATCGCCCGGCAGACATCACCGTAATGTAGTCACGAACCGGTACATCACTAATTATGCCTATAACTATTATACTATTATTATTATTATTATGTTCGAACGATGTTTAGGTGTACGGTCCGACGACAAATCCTAGTTGTTCGAGAACAATTTTCCTTTCGGTTTTTATTTGAAAATGTAGATGGATCGGGTAAATATATGTTGAATAATGAAAAATTGGATGAATAATGTGTTGAACCGTTGCAGCTACTCTACAAAGCGTTATTCACAGTCTGGCGAACAATACTTTTGAAATGCATTTAGAATTAGCGTGTGAAATTCGAATAAATTGGAAAAAAGGCATTTCATTGCAAAAAATATTCTAAAAGTAGGTATTCGAAGGGATTGCATTTTTTTATTTATTTTTTATTCATTCAAATTTCCAAGAGTTTAATAAAATAGAATTAAAAATAACCTTAGCACTTACAGGATTATTACTTGGTGATTGTGTATTAACAATTTTAATTAGAATGGAAACGACTAACTTTAAGTATTTACGAGCAGTACATAATTTATTCAAATCGTTATCAAACAAACTAGGTTTTCATTGGACATGATTTACAAAATACGTCGAGAAAAAAAAACACAAAAAATCACCAAAAACTGAATACAATTCAACTGTAACAAACATATACAATTTTATTCGATTACAAGAATGATTTTAATGGTATACATGAATGTTCACGTACACGAAAATCGAGAGTTCTAACGCAGTGGGCGAAGGATAAATGATAATTTAAATCTTTCATGAGGATGCAGGACAGAGTCATTTTGTTTGAAATACACGGGCCTTACAGGTAAGTTTCGTGTAATAATACAATGTATACGGACTTACAAACGCCGTGGGTGGTAAACTACGTTATATAATGTACTCGGATACGCACACCAATATTGTATATTTTAAATTAGTACCCGTTGCTACTGATATTACCAAAATGGTTTCAATCAAGAAGAAATAATATTGAGAGAAACGAATTGATTTATTTTTAGAAAAGCGGTCAGCTTGCGTACAAGAGTAAAAAAAAAAAAAAAAAACCAAAAAAAAAAAAAAACAACCAATATCCATTCACGGGAAAGCGCCTTAAAATGTAATAGTTTCGTAAATCTTTGACTTGATAACATTTTAATATTTCTGTTGTGTGGCCGTCATACATGACCATAGGGCGCGCGTAGACTTGCATTTCCTAACCTAGAACAATTAATGCCCCTGTGCCCTTTTTTTCAACACATAGTATACATTATAATTGTAAACTAAAAACTGTGTAAATAGAATCAATTGCTATAGGGTAAAGTAAGTTTCAAATTTCTAGCCACATTACTTTTGGAATTATGACTAAATAACTAAAATTTTAAATGTGAAAGTCTTATTTATAGCCTATTTTTACCATTTCAGGACAATTTTTTCCTCAAGTCTAGAAAAACTATTAAGATTTAAAAAAATTACCTATCTAAAGTACCACTGCATGCCAATTTAAAATCTTCTAAAAAAGGTCCTAAAAAAAAAAAAACGTTTGGACCAGTATTTCTATCCGAAAAAGTGTTTAACAAACAAAATACAAACATCACAAAACTATAATATCCTTCGCTTTAATTAGAATCTAAAAGTGATCATGTGATAAGACATTTGTGTTTACAGACAGGTAATTCGTTATACGCACAATAAAAATATAAAATCAAAGTGAACAATTTAAATTTAGAAGTATTTATATATTTACCAAATATTTTTGCAACTATTAAATTGTACGGTTTGCGGGTGTCTATAACCATTAAGGAACATGAAAAAGATTGAAGGGCTTCAGCACCCCCAGTATTTTCATTGAAATTGCGCCTCTGCCAATTAGATTGTTGCAGAGCGGATAGTTTACGGTCTTTCATTAATTGAAAGCGACTTATTATAAACGTATGGGTTTTTCCACGAACTTGATGGTGCAAATCCGCTTAACTTAATAATAAAATTATTAAATATACAACACTGGTTCCCAAACTTAGAGATGTTTACAAATTGCTGGGGAGGTGCAAGTTGTTATTACGCAATACAATTTTTATTGATTAATTCCGAATATTGTATAGTTAACTGTACAAATAAATTTATTTGTAAGGTATACAAAAAAAAGTGATTTTTTCAATCTATAGGAGAGGGGCGTGCGATATTTTTGAAATTCTACAAAGGGAACGTAGAACCGAAGAGGTTGGGAACTACTGATATAGACGATGTATATAAAAATAAAACGATATATTTATGTATAACCAACCTACTCGTATTAATATGCACAATGTTTTTGTTAGATGAATAAATCAATAAAAATGATGTAGTGGTACACAAATATTTGTTATTTTATTTCATTGTTACGAAATAATATGTTCATGATCTCTTGGAACATATTGTTATAATTAAATATATACACAAATTTGAAATTTTATTATGCCTCCAGAAAGATTTCAGTCGAGCCCATGCGCACATGTATGCCCGTCACCTACCGATCATGTTACCCGTGCATTATTTTGTAAAAAACAAAAAAACCATACCTTTACACTATTACACAGGTTCTCCCACAACAATACTTATATCTTTCAACCAACAAGCCGGACACTCTGTATCTGGTTGATGGATTTAAGAAACCACCGGTTGCCAAGCCGTCGCACTGTGGCCTGAAATCTAATTTTAGGCAAAAAAAGTAAATTTTTATAGTTCATTGAAATAAATATTGTTTTATATTAATCATATATATATATATATATATCATGAGAAATATATATAGTATCTTTGATGGTATTAAGCTCGTTGGACGGCTTAGGGGGTAAGAAAAAGTTAATATGTTTTCATGAAGCTATTACTTTAACATTTATTCTCATTCGAGTTTTGTCGATCATTCTAAAAATATATATTTGTTCAATCTGCGTTACTATAGGTAAAATATACAAAACAAACAATGTAAAATTTTAAATTATCAATAAAAATATTTGTTTAGACAATGTTCGGAGGAAGCGCATATGGACCGAAATAAGGATTACAAAAAATGTTGTGAACATCATTCAGGAATAATTAGTAAATTAGCTTAAAATGAAAACTTGCATATGTTATTAGTTTTTTCAGATTCATATATTTCTTCAATATGCAAAATACCCTAAAAAAAAAAAAAGATTTAGTTGGATAATGGATTAACAGCATTATTAAACGTTGATAATAACATGAAAGATGAAGAAAATTACAAAATTTAAATCTAAATTGTATAATATTTTATATATTTTTAAAAATGTATAATTAATATTGTAATATAATATATTTTATTTAAATAACACAAATGTTTGCAACACTATTATATAAACAAACACTAGCCTCTTTTTTAAAGTGCTTATGTCAAAACTGATGCTAGATTTGAATTCAGATGCCATTTAAAAATATAAGTTGATTTAAATGACACATATGTTTTGAAAAACAAAAAGAAAATTTGGTTTCTCTCTATAATTTTTAATTTAATTTCATATTTATTTATTTTTTTATTGTTCTTAAATAAAGAGTTTTATTTTCAATGTAACTAATTTTTTTTAAACTTTTAGTTGAAAGTTTATTTTTTTACAATGTTATGAAATATTTATGGTAAACGGTTATGCTTATAATATTATAGAATTATTGAAATTTATATGTTATATTATGTCTACAATATAAAATGCCCCTCCCCCCTGAAAATTATTTTGGATCCGCTGCGAAATATTTTTGTTTTAGGGATGGCGGACAATGTGACGACGATTACGATAAACGAAAAAATGACCTAGAGCGGACGGGGAGGGAAACACAGGGACATTTTCTCCAATACCGTTTTCACCATCCGTTCGCGTGTAAGACGCGGTGTTGCAATACGACGATAACGATCACGGACAGTGGTCATCATTCGATTCGCGGTTTCCCAGGAGAGCGAAAGGATTACGAAAGAGCTCCTCGTCGTCGCGGATCGTCGCGCGCAAACGGAACATTAGTGTTTCTAATCGGAATGATTTAAGGGGGGGGGGGGGGTTAATAGTAAAAGAACGACTCGTAAACGACGGAAAACTTATCGCAATCGTTGTACACACGATCGTAGTAACGTCGCCGCGTGTACGTACACGGCGGCGATCTGATAAAAAAAATAAAAAAATAAAAAAACGTTAACGTGCGTTTGCTGCGCCGCTGCGTCGATCGTTGCGCAAAACGTGAACGTCGACGTGATCGATACGTTCGCGTTAATTCGACGCCCGAAATTTCACACGTTGTTAATCGTAACGGGATACGATTTCGCAATTTTTGCGCGTACGGTCCCACGCGACAACAATGCACGCGCGCGCGCGTACCACGTCGAAACAGATGGGCATCCGATTTATGACAACCGATCGCATACGACCGCATCGTCATACGTGCCGTGGTCGTAAACTTGCACTCGAAGAGTGTGTGCGAGACCGTATCGTACGGAAAACGAACCGATTGCGCAACACGAGCGATCGTTATGGTTTCACCCATGACCTACTAGAGTCGTGTTAGAACCCGACCGAATCGAATCCGCGACATCAATAGCCTGTTTCGCATTTATATTATTATATTATCTAATCGGTGTAGTAGTGAACACGAGTCTTTCGTGTCGTAGTTATGATGACCGTAATAATGCGTACGTCGACGCTCAGTATACACCAGCCTAGGTCTTCGATTCGGCAGAAAAGGAATAAAAAAGTTGAATTTAATGTAAAAACTTATGAAAATTTAACGTAGTTCTATGTAGGTTCCATCGAGTTAATTAATATTACTCATCTGTTATATGCATTAGTTAATAGAAGGTTGGTACACCGAATCTGTATAAAGTACAAAATAAATCATTTAGAAGACCGAAAAATCTTCGTTTAGCGTCGAAAAAAGAAAAATGTTTATATTCAATTCGGGGGGGGAGGGGGTAGAGAGTTGATAGAATTTTCGTTTAAGAAACATAAACATAAGGTAAAAAAAAAGTGATATTTTTCTCAGATTGCTTCAATTATTCATAATTTTTACTCTTGTAGTCAATTATAGCTGTCATAAAAAGTTTTTGCACGAACATTTTGTTTTATTTTTTTCTATTGCAAAACATCATTTATTTTTCAACAAATATTTTAAAATAAATTACATTTCATTTGAGCTACATCAGTTACAATAAGAATTCATTAATCTTAGATTTAAATTGTAAAGCTCCATTTACCATATTTCGGGGGTGTTTGAGGACACCCAGCACCCCCTATCCTCTCCCTCCGAGTGCACGCCTATGGGTACGATATAAAAATCAAAAGGAATGGTAATGAGAGACTTTTCACTGTGCCCTCATAAATATATAACCAATATACGCGTCCAGAATTAGGGAAAAAAATTAATTTTTTTCTGTTAAGAAATATCATTCTTACCGAACCGTCACTTACAAAGCAAACCAGAGGGTTTGAGCGACCAGAGGGTATTAGCCCACTACCCCTGAATAAAAATGTTTACTCCTCCTCCCCCCAGGGAAAAAAATATTTATTTATTAATTATTTACTCATACGACATACCTACCGCACATATCACGTACCCACCTCCCAAAAATTGACGATACCTCCCTCAGCCCGAAGATAGTAGGTCTGAAATAAATGGTAAATATGACGATGAAAATAGTGTAAATTCGCAACACGATGAAGAATATGACGCAGTAAACTTCTGAAGCGTAACGCATTCGTGTCATTCAGGTGTAAATCTTGGTGTTTACTCAGTTTATACCCGGTATTTACCATGCGCGCACCGGTGCAACGCATAATATTATACCGGCTGCGATGACGACGATCACATGCGTGTGTTTGTGCACACTGGAACAGCCACGCACTCGGTTTCTCGGACTGGAATTTCTGTCGTCAAACACCCGGTTAAATTGGACGCGTTTACGTAATAAATAAGATTATAAATCGACTGTTTTGGTCTTGCGAACGGTGACAATGCGTTTTATACATATTCAGTAATGAACAGCAATGTTACATCGTCTTCGGTCCGGAGCATCACGAGTTGGAAGTTTTGAAAAATACTACTGGAACTACTACGTATTTTTCGTAAAATATTGCGTAATAATTATTCTACAAATAAAAATAAAACAATTTGTATCTCCTCTCTGCCGTCGTCGCTTATTTGAACACTTAATTTATTTAGGAGTGGGCCGATCCAAAATCCCGAAACTTGGTATCGGCCGATATTGGTGGTATCTGAAATATTGATATCGGTATATTTTCAAAACCGATATTTGAATCGATAACGGAAAAAAAATAACGACTAACATAAAATACATTAATATAAATAATAACAATATTTTAATCACTAAATGTGATCTTAGGTGTCTAAACTTAAAAAAAAAAAGGAACATTGTTATTTAATTTGCAAATAAAACTGCTTACTTACTATAATAATATAATGCTTGTATTATGTAATATCGGTTTTATTGCTTTATGGTATGGGATTAATTTTAGTATCGGTCAATGGTTTTTCGCCAAAAAAGTTGATTTTTTTATATAATACATAAAAAAAAAAATCAACTTAGTTTTTACTTGTGATTATGATATCGGGTATCGGTTTTATATCGATTGCATATATTGGTAAATCGGGTATCGGTAAAAAGTGGTATAGGCCCATCCTTTATTTATTTTACACTAACATCGTAATTTCGTTTATTTTACATACAAGTCCATCGTTTTATCGAAAAACACACGTTAATAATGAAATAAAAATAAAGTTTTAGTACCTATACTTTTAATCTGAGAAATTACGTCCGACATTCAAAGCAGAATTTTTTCACATTCATGCAATTGTATATCTTGCTTAATCTCTTTGTTCCATACTTATTGAAAAAATAACTATGTATCAAATTAAATATGTTTTTTGTCTAGATGAATGCTTGAAATATGATTGATTTTTAATCTGTTTTTATGTATCATATACAAATATACATGCATCACGAGAAAAATGTCTATAAATGGATGAAATAAAACAGAGAAAAAAAATATAAACACCGGTCGTCGAACAACTTTTTTATTATTATAATTTTTTTTTTTTTTTTATTAATGCTCAAAGTTTGGATCACAACGTTGTTTAATGATTCAAGAATATTTATCATCGTACGAACAATAGAAATATTTGATACATATTTTACGCCTATCTTCGCTGCGAATCGTTTTAAGAATATACGACGATTAATCACTGTTATCAAACGTTTACGAACGAATAATACGAGTAACATATTATAACAATAAGGACTCGCTCTCAGAACCGGTATTTTACCGGCTTTTACATTTATTTTATTTTTTTATTTTAAAAATAACGCGCGTAGGTTGGCACAATCTACGATATTTTAATATATATATATATATGTATAACAAAATAATGTAAGATAAATAAATCGTGTGGTCCCATCGCGATGTAATGACGTGATTGACTGTAAGGAGCACGCACACCCCCGTTGATGGCATCAATATTCAACACCCGACGCATTATTGATAGTTGCCAATATTTATCGACGGACTGGACCGGTGAGTAACCATCTTACATAGGTGTATAATTTAATATTTTTTATCCATCCAAGAACGGCAATTTTGTGGTTGTCGTATGTACAGTGCGTATAATACGTAAGCTCGATAAATCTAACCGGCAGAACGATCTACGGGAAAAAATGTAAACTTACAAATAAAACTCACCAAAGGTTTTTTTTAATTTTTTTATATCGGATACATTTTTTTATCTATGTTAAGATCGATATTCGTTTCAAATATTTTTACAAGAATAATAACATTTACTAGTCTTAATGACCATAAGACACTGCATTTACTCTTATACATAGTTTTTTTTTATGTGAAATCATCTTATACGGCGTTCGATTTTTCCATTTGGGCAGTGAACATTTTCCAGTGTTATATTTTTCGCATAACGTTCGATACCTATTAAATGAAGATGCTATTTTTATAACAGTTAAATGTTATAAGTTCTACTGGACCAATTTGCATAGTTTTTTTGTTTTTTTTTTAACGCGATTACTTTGTGCGCGGATTAGCTATCTACTGAGAAAGGTTCAAACATATAATTAATTAAATAGTTATTAGAAACGTTAAATTTTTCCCGTTTACGATATCGGTTCGATGTATTAAGACTGGGGGGTGGTGATACAAAACAAGGAAGTTTGGGCGGCCACATTTAACCGAGGCATGGAATGCGTTTTCACATTGATGATGATGACAATATTTTTTTATTTTTTTTTTTTAGTCCAATTTTTTGTCACTTTTTTATACTTATATGTGCATGTGTAAATACGTACGTAGCATACCTAACTATCGTGTATATATTTTGTTCTATTAAAAGTTATTTGATAAATTTTCATTTTTGACTTTACTGACGACATTCCATTTCACTCCTATTTATAATTTCAAACTTTAATCAACTTTTACTTTCATTTCATTCAAAATATACAATTGTACATTTCTTTACGCTCTGAGAGGTAAAATTTGTATAAATATAATTCTTATACATTTTGAATCCTATCGTACAAATAGTACGAAAGCACGTGTTTTAAATTAGGAATATTTAATTCAAATTCTACGTAATAAATCTATACTTCTAAACTTAAATATATACGTTTTCACATCTTCCGAGGATCGCTCTTGACATACTTTCCGGTTTTTTACTTACGAACAGTATTTTTTCGTAATATGTTTAAGGGAGAAATTGAAAAAAGAAATGTTTACCTTGTGCGTTAAATAATTAAAACCGTAGAAAAAGTAAAAAAAAAAATTGAATACCGAACAGTTTATTTAAAATTCAAATATAAATTAGTTTTGGAAGAAACATTTTTTTTCCCATAAGAAATATACCGATTTATCGAATTGAAGTTGTGAGGACCCCAAATTCCTCATACTTTGGTGCAGCAGCACAATGCCGGATAACATTGTAATAATACATTCTGGTTACGCGTTTCCGACGAAAACGCTAGTACATCCCTGATAACGTGTCGAATCGCAAGTATAATATACCTCAATCGCTGTCGCGTGTGTATCTCTTTTTTTCATCACCGGTCGTAAGCGCAGCGCACATGCGTTGTTGTCGGACAAGCGTTTTTCGAATCGCGTTCACGACAAAACCCGTACGCGGTACGGAATTTACCGAACGGTTTTAATAAACCGCAATGACACTGTATTCTATTGCGCCGAATTCACGCATTGTTTGGTCAGTTCCATATTTACCCTATAGGCACTTGGGGCACGTGCCCAGGGCTCTCATCTGCCCCCACCCCCCCGAATAATATAAATGGACGTCGCTCATAACCGCACACTTTTATATCTTAATCCCACATACGTCCGCCTAATTATACTGTTCAATACAGCACACATTGATATATATCAACAACGTATACATTTATCTAAAATGAGTGCACCTCGAGACCGGGTGGGGTCACTCGCTCGCTGCGCTCACTCGGACTGTTAAAAACGAAAATATCCCCCGATTTGCTATGCAACATCACCCCAATACGTTACAGGATAAAAAAAACGATTATGAGTGGGAATCATACGAAACGGCAACGTGAACCGTACATGCAAATGTATGCAGGGAGAAAGAACTGTTAATCAAATGTGTGTGGTTTTGAACTATCGACCTTTAAAATTTCCCTTTTTAACAATAGAATAAATGTGTACGGTATTGAACGATGTTTAATGCACCGTTATGAACGGTAAGTGTGCGGTTTTGATGACCACCGATATAAATTACAACTTTGAATTTTAATCTGTAGCGACTGCCAAAAAAAAAATGATTCTTAATTGCGGAAAAAAAATGCTAGATAAATATCATTGTTAAAATATTTATATCAAATAAATAATGAACACTTAATTGTGCACAATTGCATTAGGTATATTTTATTTTTCATCCCATTATTTCAAAAGATTTTTCTTTAAAACGAATAACTCATGTCTACCGGCTACACAGAAGTCATCATACAAAATAAGCTTTTGATGTTTTTACTCACCTTTTTTTTAGTTTACTAAAAAAGACCCTTAAACTCCAGGTGTCCATTGGCCCCTGCATTACCTAAGACGGCCTGGCGTCTAGCGAAAATGTCCTTATCGCGCTCGATCGCATTTTACACAACGTTGCGCGCGGCAGTAGAGCGTTTTACAAATGTATTTCGCATTGATATCAGGTGCGTGATGTGTTCGGACACGACATGGTCTCGGTAATTCTGCGACGATTACAGTTATTATTTTTGAATTATTAATTTTTATCACGATTCGAGTAATAAAAAAAATAATAATAAATTGTTAAATAAAACAACGTAGCTGTTTAATTATTCGTACGGAAATATTAAATTACGGTGGAGAAAACCACCCGGACACTGCGCAAAACAACTGCTTATTCAATGCACTCGACGGGCTAAAGTACGTAATTCGTAATTAATTTTAATGAAATGTACACACACACACATATATATATATAATCATAGACCGAACGCGAATTTCATTAGCTTTTTTTCTCTTATCGTTATATTTATTATTAAAATATTTTTTGGACACGTGGGCGCACAACAAAATCATGGACAAAATAATAATGCGTTGTGCTGTTTCGAGATCTTCGCGTAAGATACGTGCGCGGTGTGTAGCAAGAAAAAAAAACTTTTATCAAGATGATTATCAAATGCAATGATACGTTGACAGAATGGAAAAGTTTACAGATCTAATATATTGTGCGTGTAAGTATGCCGTTCGCCGCTGTTATGGTTCGGTAATTTCATTTTATTTGCAACCGTTTTTCATAACGCGATAGCCCGTGTCGAAACAAAACCGAAATTCGCTATTCGTGTGCGCATGTAAAAAAAAAATTATTTTTTTAACAATAATTTTAAGCCATCGCAAATTTTCAACCGCAGTGCCAATACATATCGTTATCGTTTGCTGTAATGTAATTCGCATTCGTATCACTACGTTAATAATGTATACACGATTACAGCGTTTATATTCTATTACATCGGTCCCCTACCTGGGGTATGTGACATGATGTCAAGGGGTACGTGGACAGAAATCGGGTAGTTACGAAAAATATTGAATTGGTTTTGTTTAAAGCGATTCGTTTCGGATATATGCAATGTAATATTGTACGACTATCTCAATGAAAACGAATCAGACTAACAATCGATAACCATATTTATGAAAATGGAGTACACGATGTAGATCATAGAATACTATATGAGTACATATAATAATAGGTATAGTAATAAACTTCGCGCAGCTCCAGATTTAAGATTTATACCTGATGATAAAAAACTATGAAATTCGAAATAAGGCCAAGGTTAGATTATAATTATATTATTTATTATATTATTGTTATTTTTTTGTTTAAACATTTTCAAAGTACGAGTAGCGAAAAAAAGATTAAAAATTAAAATGAAGGATACAATCTAACAAAATATTAAGCTTAGAGGTACGGAAGAAAAAAAAAAGGTTATGAATCGCTGATGTATTACAATATTCAAACACTCTGCAGCCCCCCAGTATTTGTCCTAACCAGGTGCGTCCTCATGGAGGGGGTAAATGGCCTTATTTTTCTTTAAATAATTATTATTTATTATTTATATCACACTAGGAAAATACGTAAATGTGAATACAAGTATGAATTTCATCTACTCGTATAAAAGAGTTATTTTCACTGTGTAAGAGTACGTAAACGTACGGTTGTTAAATTCATTATCCAGTACTGTTATATGTTGATGATTAATGACGCTTAGCGATACGTTCTGTAGAAACGATCGAACTGACCGAAATTATCGTACAAAACGCATGCAGCTAAAATACATTAAAATGCTGTTATGCGAAGGCAAATTAATATTCATCGATGTTCCGTGTGGGTATTAATGTTAATGCTTGATTCTTAAATCGACGAATAATGGATCAAAGTTTAACCTATATTATACTATTAATGGTTCGAAATTCAATTTAATACCGCACAAGCAATCAATGATATCAAAGCGTTTGGTGCGTTGTACGAGATGACCATAAAAACAATGACGTACGCGGTACAACTCCGTATTACACACCTACCACTCACGATGTCACGAATGTTGTTCGATGCATCGTCTCGAAGACTAATGACGAGTCCACGGAAGAGAAGGGATCTGAAAATCTATCTATTAGTAAGTTTTTGGTTGACTAGATTAATATTTAATGTGAGTCATTGAAATTCCGTTTGACTGAAAAAAAACAAATACACACACGTATTACGTGTATATGTAGCCATTAATCTTTGGATATACTGTACGATAAGAAACTCTCCTGTACTCGATATTGTTTTTTTTATAAAAATAACCTGGACCCCCTTACACGTGTTAATAGATTATGCTTCGATCAGACCTAAATCGTATACATACATATATATTCAATATATTTATTCGAGTTAATAGCAGCGATTTGTTAAACCCGTAAGTTCTTCGACGGCTTTTACGTGTAGATAATTATGAGAAAAAAATAATATGATAATAACGAGTCAATGTTATTATCATACATTATCATCATGTATGATATGTAGGGCTCAGATTTAAATGCTCTAAAAATATAAAAAAAAAAAAAAGCAATTATAACCTAAAAACTCTAAAAAATGCATTTTCTAAAAATGTAATTAAACATTAAATTATATTAAATCATTTTGTTGTTGTATTAATAATTTTAAAAATTCAGAATAAAAAAAATGTTTGTTTAACGTGTAGGATTACAAAAATGTATATCAAACTATAAGTAAAAAAAAAAAAAAATTATAAAATATTTAATTTGACAAACCCTATCTACAACATTTACAGACTATAATGCTAATTAATTAATTAACGTTAATAGTATTAACTTAATACCATGATTATATTTCAATGAAATCAATTTTTTTAGTCATTATACTAGAAATAATAACTAATAACTTCGTAGGATAGAGCTATTAGTGGCGCTTACAAAATATAAGTAATATTATTAGCCACAACAACCCAATTTATAATAAGTGTAACGTCGAATTTATGGGGTTTTCGGTAGTTTCGAAGGACAATTAACAATATTTAGATTATATTGCGTTATATTATCAATGATTTTACAAATTCTACAAACATTAACATTAGTTAGATGCTATAAATACTAATTGAGAAGTTAATCCTTTGCAGTGACGGAGATACAATTTTTTTCTGGTGGAGGGGGGGTGTTTAAGAGTAAGTTTTCAAGTGTTCTTAGTATATCTTAAAACGAGGTCATATGTAATAATATTACATTTAAAATGGTATTATTCTTATTTCCCGTATTTAATGAAAATTATTTTGTTATTCAATTTTTAATATATAGCTAATCATAGTAAAATAAAAAAATATAATACTCTAATATATAAATATTAATAAATAATAATCAAATATTATTAAAAAAAAGTCTGTGGGGGAGGTGGAAACCCCTTACACCCTCCCCGTAACTACGCCACTGATCCTTTGTATTTCGTTGTTTTAAAACATTTTTAAGTACTTTAATTATTCGAAAACAAAAACCAAAATGTTTGTTAATGAAATGATACACACATATAAGTACAATAGGCAATTACAGTATGAAGGTGTAGAAAGTGTATATATATATAATTAAGTGTAAAATATATAAGTAGAATACGAGTATATAATATATAAGTACATAATATATTTATATTTTTAAGTATATAATTATATAAATATATAATTGAGTACATATATAATTAACACCTAGTTTTACGCACGCCTTTATTACTTGTTTCTTCCATATTATTGTACATAATAAAGCAATGGATGTAATTTAGAAATATAATTGTTGCTTACCTATTATATTTGTGACGACAATGATTCTTGTTTTTTATATGCTCCATTTGTTATTTGATTTCGCAATTTCGATTTTATACTACATATTCTTTTCTGGATAAAAATATTAATTTAATTGCAAATTTTTTTTTTTTTTTTTATGTTTTGTCCATTCCGAAAGTTTAAACTTTGATTTAACAAACAGTATAAATCGATTGAGTTTTCTAATTTATTTTAATTTTTACTTCAAATTACCCGGTGGTACATTTAAAATAATAATTATACTAGTGTGGTATTTTTTCAAATAAAACTTACGTCATTGAGCTCTTTCAATTGTTCCTTCAGTTTTCTTTCCTTTTCAATCAAATTTTTCACTGTTTCAGACAAATCATTTTTTAACAATTTATTGATAGCATTTGTTTGTTTGATAAGAGTTTTAGAGCTGAAAAATTTAAATGAAATAGCTCATACTACTATAATAATTATTATTAGTTTATACATACGACTTATATTACTATTAATATTATATTATCCCACAAAAAAATAAAACAGTTATAATTGTTTACATTACGAGTTCAAACGTCTGAATCAATTATTTACACAATATTATATACAACTAATTTTATCCATGGACTTAATAGTTAATATGATTAACATTATTTTTTAATAATGGAAATATTAAGATAACTTATTAAATGTAAGATACGAATTATTATTTATTATTATTTATTGAAGCAAAAAAAAATTGCAATTCAGTGCACCTTCAATTTTAACGAACCAGAATTAAATTTAATATTAAATGTCTAATTGTATTTTATATAATATTAAAATTTTATAAAAAAGTTGAAAATATATAATGAAATATAATGTAGTTCGTGGGAAAGCACGTTTTAACAGAACAATTGTAGTAACATTCGATTGTGGCATAATGTATTTTATAAAAAATTTTATATATCTATTAGAATTCTATATTAAAGAGTATTTGATAATACCTATGATTTATTTCACATTCAAGGTTACTGGCATTTTTCTGTAGCTTATTGTAATTCATAATACGTTCTGATTTTAAATCGTTAATGCGATTTTTCAGCTGTTGCAATTTTTTAGTTTCCGAAATGAACTTCAAACGGATAGAACTCAGATTTCTAGCTTGTTGTTTAGCGATATTTATCGAATGTTCAACTTCCTATAAGACAAATGATGAACTAAAATAATGTGACGTCATTGCTTCATGAGTGTAACTATAGGGATAATCTGTTTCAAAACATTCATTGCCCAACCAATTAACCAAATTAGCTAATCGTGTATTCAGATTTTACAGTAGACGACCGTCTGGAGAGGAATCATACTGAACATATTACAGACTAAGTTAGGCCACTATCTAAAGAATATCAGAATGATATAATATAACGACGAGATTAGTTATTTATCCGAATTCAAACGCATTTCTAAAAACTACGAGAGTTTTTATTTGCAAAGAGGTTTATTTTTTAAGAGCGAAATTCACTTCTTCCGATAGTTTTTTAGACGTAATTCCATTGATCATTGCCACGCCGTTCTTAAATTCTAATTTGTACTGTTTGTCGGCGAGCTCATTGTATTGTTGTTGCATTTCTTCTAAACGTTCGACTTTTCCGTGCTTTTGATTTTTCATCTCTTTATATCGTTCTACGGCGGAATCTTTTTTTTCTTTAAATTTTAACAAAAGCTCGCAATGTATCTCATCCAATTCTTCATCTGTTCCCTGTATGATTGGTACCTCAGTTTGGCACTGTTAAAAAATTAATAGTGATATTGAACAATGTATGTATATATATATTTGTATTAAAATTGAATATTTAATTCACATTTCCGAAAGCATGTTTAGAACATTGGTTGTAAAGTTGTGTTCACAATAATAACTCAAGTTGGTAATCAAATAAAATTAAAAATCGGAACGAATTATAGTGATACTAAGAATTTTCCGAACTATCTCAATAATTGTTAGAGAAATAAAAATTATAAAGTTATACCAATTGTCTTGTCAAATGAACGTAAATAGATTGAATCGTCAACATAGGAAAGTGTGTTAAAAACAATAAATGTATTATTAGATATTTCTAATTGAAATTTTAAGGTAAAAAATAAAAATATTTTTTTTTTTTTAATTATTAATCGGTGTAATCGGAAACTAGAATGATCACTATTATTTCATTACATATTCGCCATACTGTAGATTTTCATGCAGTACTCGTTATTTTATCTATTCCTCCCGCGAAAAATTGAATGCAATTGAATTTTATTTCATCTGATTAAATCTAAAATCAGCTAGAAAAATCTCAACGACAAGAATAGTTATATAAACTAATTTAGCCATTGATTCAATCAGTTAGTTTCACTTAACAGCTCATGTGGCTTAGATTTAACTATACAACTGGTGAATTCCCACTACTGCCTAGTAAATCATCATAAATATACACTCATATACATATATATACATACATACATACCTACATGACCGCTTGTTCACTTACATAAAATAATAATATAATCGTTCACGAAGATCAGGGACGGCGCAAAGGGGTGGACAATAGAGGCAGTTGCTCAGGGCCCCGTGCCTTTAATTATAATTAAGGCCCCGCGGTTCTGATTTAACTGAACTTTATATTTTATAAATATAAATTATAAGACCCAACATTTATTTTGCCCAGGGCCTTGCAAACTCTAGCACTGTCACTGACGAAAACTCACTAGACCTTCTTCGAACAGCTCGGCTAACGTAATCATCAAGTTGTTCTTTCGATCAAACTCTTTGTCTCTTTGTGTTCTCAACGTTTCTATACGATTGATTTTATCAGTAAAATCAATCGGTTCATCGATAGCATCGATCGATTTGAAATCGTCGGAGTATTCCAACTCTTCTGTGTAATTTTCTTCCGGTATTTCGAAACCTTCCGTAAATTCACCGATACCACCCTCATTGAATTCGTATTCATAGCTATAATTTTCTTCCATTATTTCAAGTACAATTTTATAAATATGTGTATAAGTTAAAATATATATATATATATATAATAATAAAAAAAAAATGTCTTATTATTTTAAGTAATCATAGTAACATATTTAGTTTGTATATGTTGTAATCATTTAAAATAGTCAGCTTTTAGACAAGTTTTAGATTTTGTGAAACCAGAAATACATTGGTTTTATTTTTTGTGTTATTTTCTGTTTGTGTGCATACATGATTTCGAGCAAAAAAATTACTCAGATCATCACCAAATAAAGAATAAAAGATATAATATTGATCCTAGTTGTAACTTTGACTGTGGTGATTTTACGAATTTTTCAACAGTTTTCTTAATAATTGAAAAAAAGCGATAAACAATGACATAAATATAGCAAAATTTACAGAAAACTGTTTTTCGATGAAATCATTGAAACTCGACATAAAAAAAATCCTAAAGACATTTTCACTGAATATTTATATCACCATTTGCTATAAATGGTATAATTATGCATATTTTAGGTTAACTATTTATAAAATGTTTAGTTTAAAATATTCTTATAAGTAAATAACTATAACATTTCTAAAATAGTTAATTTACTATGTTCTCAAAACATTTTAAATATAATATTTCAAACGTGTTATATTCATAATATTCTCAAAGCGTATAAAAAAAGCGGACATAAAAAAAAAGTGAGAACATTTTAAGAACATTCAAATAGTATTGTTGAACTCCAGTTAAAATGTTGATATAAACATAAATTACTATCAAATTGTTGTATTAAGAATTTTAGAATATAAATTTGTTATCTGGGAATTTTCAAATAATTTTTTTGTTATTGAGATATTTTTAGAAAATTGAAATTAACATATTATTTTTAACTTTTTATTAATAATGTTGATAAAATAATTTTGCTTTGAAAAAAAGTCTTAAAAGCTCAATACAAAGTTTTTAATATAAATATGTCAATTATTGATTAAAGAAAAAAAATCAGATTAATTTAAAAAAAATTTACGAATAAAAATTATAATTAAACGTTGACAAAATGATAAAATTCACGAAAATCTGTTTCTTTTGTAATTAAAAGTTCATAAAGTTCTTATTCTAACAGTTAATGTTTAAGAATCGGAAATCGGATACGGTATTTGTTACAAACATTTTTTTTTAAGTCCCTTCCCATCTTAAGAAAAAAAAAACTGGGCTCATCACAACAATTATTTATAAGAATTACAGAATGTAATAGGATATTTCAACGAATTTCCATTAAACAATATTAATTATTTAGTTGTTATCCGATATATATTAATTATAGTGAATCAAAATATTTATCTACCAAGTTCTTATATAAGCATTTTAATGATACTTTATATTTCGAAATGTTTTGATGAAGTTCTTGCTCATTATAGACACTTAAATTTTTCGTTTTTCCCAAATTTTAGGTATCCTTTTTTTTCTGTGAATGTTAAAACATAAAAATTTCAATTTACCCTATAGGATTAGGTTAGGGTTAGGTTATAACAACAAATTAATTTCTAATAATACTTCATCAACTATTTTTAGAAATTTAATCTAATTAATTTTACTCTGAATCGTATTTTCGAATGCGATGATACACTGGTTTTAAGTTTAAAAGACCATTACAGCAATTCCATTCACCTATCTCTGTATTTCACCCGATCGTGGAGTTTCATCCTATCTAGGAGATTTACCTTTTTTTTATACTTGAGGGTCAAAGAATAAAAATTCAACGCAATTCATCTATATGTATCTTCATATAAATTAAAAATATTTGTATCCTGACGATTCATTTATGAGAACCGTCAAATAACCTTTTTTGTATCTTCTTTTCAAAATGTCATTAACAATTAAAACACACATTGTTTTGATTAACAAAGTTGAAAATTAAACTCAAAATAATTGGTATGCAATAATAAAAGACATTATTCATAGTTTTATTATACTTTTGATAATATTTTAAATTTTCATGTTTTCTCAGTTTTTTTTTTTGTAAAAATATTGATATGAAAATTGTTGTTTGATAATAGTAATGAAAACTCAACTAAAAATTCTTCATTAAAAATTTTACTTTTACGTTATTACAAAGCTAATTATTCATCACAGATACTTATTTGTATAGACGATTAAAATCAACAAATTTTTAGTGGAAATTAAATCGAAACGTATGAACAAAAACTATGTGTAGTGAAATTCCAAAAAAAAAAAAAAAAAGAATTTATGCGCATCTCTTTTCTAAAACAAAATAATAAAAAATATTTTATATAGTTCTACGAACGTTGAAATACGGACACATGCGTAAAAACAAATGAGTCATCGTGTACTTCAGCACGATACTTTCGCATTTAGTTTTCATCAAAACCTCCATTAAACATCATTTTCTCGGAGAAAAAGAAATAAACCTAGTTTGGGTTTATTTCAGGTGTATATTACACGTACGAATGCGGTATTTCGAACATCCAAACGTGAACGAATTGAAGCAGTCGCAGCATCTGTTCTCAAATATACGAGTACGTTAAAATACACCTCTGCGTCGTATACAAGTAGACACATGCACTAAACTTTCTTCCATCAAAGTGATGAAGTAGATTTTGGTGAATGAAAAAAAAAAAAAACATTATCGTTTTTCACAACAAATCCAATTAACTACTAAACAAATATAGTACTAGATTTTTTTTCTTTTTATTATGTAATGAATAAATATATTAATAAACGAAATTAAATCAGCAGTGAATCATTGACACATCGATGTGCTATGGTTTAAAATTGGCGTTCTCTGTTTTTGCAGCTCTGCGGATTTATTTGTTTTTTTTTTTTTCTTAACAAGCATCTCAAGGGCTCCGCGAACAAAAAAACAAGCGGCGAAAACGGTAGAACCTTGTCAATACCGATACCGGCCGTATATTCGTAGCGCAGGAGATATTCAAAATGCCGCGTGTAACCGGTAACGTAACGTGTGAGCTTAATACTTTTTCTTAATTTTCGAAGTGCGCTCGACGAAAAGTTTTCGGTCAATATCGAAAGAGCTATCGATATTTTAATCGCCCATCCGGCACGCGAAGTATCGTCGGCGCCCGCGAACAAAAAATATTAGGAAGGTTAATGCGGCGGAAATCGATACGCTTTTACTTCCGTGCGGTTCGCCGAGAGGGGGCTGTCGGAGGTGGATTTGTCCTCCGTTGGTCGGTCGGAAGAAAGTCTCGCGTGCCGGTAAATTCGAAGTACGTTTTTCGTTCGACGTCCAATCGATAAAAATCATATTATCGCGCGGGCGCACGCACACACCTGTATTCAAGCGCACCCGCAGGATAAAATCCCGCCCGGGATAAGATCAAAATTCTAAGAGCCAAAAAAACGTGTATCTGAAAATAGATGAGAACAAATTGTATAAATTTGTACCATAACAAAATTTTACCATAGAAATCGGTACTCGGGAGAATTTATAGTTTTAAGCGATAAGGTAGTCATGCGTAAACATTGTAAACTCATAAATTCGTTCAAGATCATACGGTTTTAGATTATCTAAAAATATAATAAATTTTACTAAACATAATAAATGGATCTCAATGAAATTACGGTGTAATTAATATGCGTGATATTAAATGAACAATTGTTTTGAAACAAAAATTCCCAGTAGAGGCAATGGCCCCTTTGTCCCCCCCCCCTGCGGCATGCGTGCATGTTGTATCCGTTACAAGAGCAATACGTTCGATTACCGCGGGGATGGGGGGTTTTTTTTTCTACTCCACCTCGAAGAGTAAAATATACGTTTTCAGACCGCAAACACCGCTTCTCCTCGGACCCGAATGTAAACGGCTATCGGAACGGGCGATCGCAAACAAACGATGGCGGCCCGGAGGGTTATAGTGCAACGCAAACAGTTTACCCGCGAGTTCGTCGTTTTGTCAATACGCCGCTGTCAATTTACATTCGTAATAATATACAATATCGATGGAGAACAGATTTCCAACGCAACAGCGGGTATACCCGTGTAGTACGTGTGACGCGTGCGTGCGGCGCAGACAATACCGGTGGAAACAAAATGATTTGTTTTTAAGAGGTCGAACAATAGTCAGGTGCGGTCGTTAATGGTTTTTCGAGGTTTTAGTAGGCATACGATATACGTACCGACACCGCGGAACAAAGTAAAATGTTATAACTTACACACACACACACACACACACATACATAATATATAGTTTATTTATACGATAAACATGCACGCAGATATAAATGTTATTCTACACCCGTTCGTACCGTCGACTTTCTCTCGCATGAGAAATAAAAAAATATTATAAACGCACGCGAAACGTATCGTTGTGTCCAAAGTTAGATATCGTTGAACTATTAAACAAAACGGCTCAACGGTCACACCCATAAGTCGGGCGGTATCGATCTCCACGTGGCTTTTCGCGTACGTTTCCGATACATCTGTGACGTAGGTGTTTTTGATTTACCGATCGGACCGCGAGCGCATTAATCCGATTCGTCGGCGTAGGTTTCGGGCATCGCGATGTCGCGTTACGATATCTGTTATTCGAAATCTGTTATATATGTACGAGTACAACACTTGTACGCACAGAAATGCATTCCACTCTCGGTCGGGGGGAACGGTTGATGGGTCGTTTTTATCTCCGAGAAAAACTACCAACCGATCCGATGCTCTTATGAATCAACTAAGTCCTATTACATTATTGACCATAAACGACGATGGTCGCGCGTCAACGGAATGTCTGATCGTAAGCTTCGTTTTATTTGACCGCTCCAGTCGAGATACACGCAGTTCAAATAACTAACGCAAACATCAAGATAAATTACGCGATAAGCTATAATCCTGTTATGAAGTTTTTACGCATACCTAACCCGTGTAATATTATTCGAAATCGACAAGTTAAAGGTTTGTGTGGCGAACGAAAACTGCCGTATAGTTAGTTTGGTTGCTATTAATTCGAAATCCCTTATAAAGTACTTACCTGTAATAACGCAAAACGGTTTATGTTATCCTACTTAGTATCTATATTAAATAAAACGAAACACACACACACACGCGTAGTTATCGGTAAGTGTCGAGGAAAACGATGAATTCCCACTGGGACGGAACATATTCAATTATCGCAAGCTTGTTTGTCTACCGTTACGGATTAACTAAGAACATTTTTTGGTCCAAAAAGATTAACAGCGTAGATGTTCCGACACTAATTTGGCCAACTGATCGATCAGAAAAAATTTCCATTATTTTCCTGCACGACAATCCACCAAGTTATATCCCGCATCAAATGTAATAGAACACAGTTTTATTTCGAATAGCTATGAAATGTGGACATTATTTTTTTGCTGATAATCGCAACCGCACTCAATTCAAATATATTACGACTATGAGCGTGCGCAGACCTATATTTTAGGGGGTGCCTACAATACTTTTGGGCCCTATCGTAATAAATGTATAAATCATTAAATAAACATGACTTTAATTTTTCATTTAATATTGTGGTATACTCGTATTGACCCTATGTTTTCCTTGAATATCGTGTATTTTTCTCAGATAGCTTTAGTTATTTATGATTATTACTTTTGTAGTCAATTATATAGCTGTTATATTATTAAAACGAGTTTTTGCACGAATATTTAGAACATTTTGTTCTATCACGAAACGTCATTTATTTTTACCAAATATTTTAACATGAATTACATTTAATTTGAGCAACATCAGTTATTTCTTTTAAACTACTATACTATTATATCATTTTATATATTTTATACTATTGATTTAGACTTAAAGTGTAGGGCCCCACTTACGATCTTTTGAGGGGTGCCCGAGCACACCCGGCACCCATCGTGCGCACGCCTATGATCACGACACAGTTGAGTACTAGCAACATGATGGTACAATACCGTAACAGATCAATTCACTTATCAGTCGGTTAACTACATTGCTATAAAATGTCGAACATGTCGTCGGTGCGCTGTGACCACAATAAATGTGTACCTACGAGTTAACAGTCATTATATAACGTTTCTTTTTTTTTCTATTTATATGAACGTACAAAAGGTAAGGTGAAATAGATAAGTCACGGATTAAAAGTTGTTTGCTCGTGTCGACGTATCGTCGTGATATTCTATACGGTGATGATTTCATAATATCGATTCTTAATGCAGGAAAAATACATGATTCCACGTGTACAGTACGGATCTCAAACGTTACGTACGATACCGTTCGTACACATTATGCAAACAGGACGTTTAATTTATAGCACATACCCAATGCACGTCGGTATAATCGTAATGCGAGTAAAATGCGGAACTATCTACTGGACATTTTCGTCCGTCAACCTTTATTCGTTAGATGCCGAACGTTAGTTTTGTCTCAGCGCATAACCGTCCGTGGCATTTGCCACGCACAAATAAATCATGAACCGTTTTTGGATGTTTTGGTTAACAAATAAAAAAAATGTATTTAATTCTTCGAAATTGAGATTTTACATCGTTCAACTTACCCGAAAACGAACAAAACAACAACGCGTGTTCTTATAGATCCTTTAAAATTGTACGCGACACTTAATTTACTCGACGACTTATTTGAAAAAAAAAAAAAAAAACAAGGACGAAAATCTAATGAATCGCCGAAAAGAATTAATTTTGATTTTAATAATAAAAAAAAAAAGGAAATTCGGTCAAAACTCGAAATCCTAACAAAAAAATCTTGTAAACCACGACTAATATAATATATATATATATGTATAGTTTTGGGTGTTCATCTTCGTCCATCTCGTCGAAATGTTAATCGAAATCGATGTTAACCTAACGAAATCATAAAAAATAATTGCGTAATATCTGTATACAATTAAGTATCGTAAACATGCGCCTGGGTTATTTATATATATCGTCGATCTGTCTACCACTATAAAATTAATTATTACCAAAATTATTATCCTGTGAAATGAATACATTTGAAATACTACGCGGTTGTAAAAATATTGAAATAGCTGCTCTGTCGCTGCAGACTATTACGAGCATCAATACCGATACTTTGTTACGCCAGCGTATAATACTTCGTTTATTGCAACGCATTATTATTATTATTACCGTCATCATCACGTGCGACGTATGTTTGAAATGCGGTTCTCGCGTTATACATCGGTATAACACACGTACGGGTTCGCCTCGTAAAAGTAGATTTTTATTGTTTAACGACAGTGTGGATTTAGATCGGACCGCGTGGTGATTTTCGCTGCAGATGTGATTACTCGAACACGATATTTCGTCTAACAGCTCGTTTCGACACGTGCTCGGTCGGTGGACATTTTGCATCGGAACCGAACGCGGACGACTCCGTTAGGGATCGATACATTTTATCACCTCTCCGCGCGCATTGTTTACACCGTAGAGTAGTGTGCACGGTGAAAGCGTCGGTTTTATAATGCACTCTAAGAGTAATATTCCGAAATCAATGGTAAAAGCCGAATAAACAAATCGTGTGAAATGTGCTCGAAGCCGTTTCCTAATATTACCCTGCGGACGGTCGTCCGACGACAAACGGTTCTCGCTTTGATTTCACGCCGCGGCGGCGTCCGTTGAGAACATAAAATCGTCTGCAGGTACCTCCTCGTGCTGCACTCGTCCGAGTACTCGTGCGCGCACGCGAGTGGGACTCTCCTAAGTCAATGATGGCGTTTCCTATTGCGTAAACATTTAGTCGTTTTACGACCGTGTACCCTTTTCCGATTTACGGATTTACATGGTGCACCGGGCTTAATGTATTCCACACGTTGACACGGTGTCACGACCGGACATGGTGCTCAACGATTATCGGCTAAGATGTGTGAAAACAATTTTACATCAATTTTTCTGATTGTAATCTTGCACCACGAACATCTCGAACTGCACGATACAGTACGATACTATACCTACTCCGAACTGTTTATTTTCGATTCGTCGTCTGATAAAAATCAGCGCTTTGAAGAGATTCGAGGTATACCCACACCATGGTAAGGATATTTCGAAATTATTACCTAATATTTCGAAGTACGTTACAAAGATAAACCAAACAGTACGCAGTATTATAGGCTCTGACACACAGGGATATAGAACGGTGAATCGATAATTTACATATAAGTATTGACAGTCAAAATGTAAATGTACTTTCAAAAAAAAAAAAACACACACAGATCTATATACATAAGAAGAAAATTAACTATATTTATTTACTATTTTAACGAGTTAAACGCCACGTGGAGTTTATCTACTCTTTACATTAGTTTTCAGTATGATTTCTATTTTTTTTAGGAGATTTGCCTATACATGTTATCCTTTTTTTAGGAATTGGAAGATATATATCAATTTTTAGCACATATCAACTATCAACACTAACTTTTTACTTTCAAATATTTATTATGATTTTATAAGTACGTTTCAATAAAATATTGAGATAATTTTTTTATATAACTAGAATTTTATTTCCAAATAAGTTAAAAGTTGAATAACCTTTAAATCTAGTTATGTCCTAACTCTATATGGTTAGTCTATTGAAATTAAAAGTTACAGTTGACTGCAATGATAGACTTTGAACAAAAACATTAACATTATGAAAGAATTAATTTATCAATTGAATACACGAATAAATAAACTATTATAATTAAGATATCTAAGATAGATCAACTATGTTGTAGTATTATCTTTTACATTTTTAATAATCAATAAGTTATTGTATTAAAGAACTGCCCCAAGCAATACCAATCGGTAAAGATTTTTTTTTTTTATTTGTAACGTTTTAAATTAAAAAAAAATGTTGTACAGGAATTTGCAATATTTTAAATTTATTTAAGGTAAACATGCATTTGAAAAAAAAAATTATTTCAATCAAACGAATATGGTTGTATGGACGTAGACCAAATTAAATTTTAGGGTCCTATAATTATAACTGCACTAGTTCATGGAATACTTGTAGGTGCCACTGTAGTAAAGGTATTCAAACGCACTCATGCCAAGGCTCCTTCGTATCTGCCCAATATTTGGACAGCTCCTAAATTAGTATTGAAAATAATTGGTACCTATGTTATGTATGTAAATTATTATGTTTTAATATTTATGTAATTATTACACGACTATGTAAAAACAATTACAAATAAATAAATAGTATGAAAAAAATGCAATTATATATTTTGTGCTTATATGTGCCTATTTATAAATACAAGTCAATATAAAAAAATATTATTTAGTGTGATGGATAACCTTGTTTATGTTTCATAACATGTTCAAATTTCAGTTTTAGTTTTAATAGCCATTCTCATATATTTCTAAACGTTCAATTTTGACCGATATTCTATTTTAATTACACCCAACGCAGAAAAAAATCCTCACATCAGCTAATCAAGTAGTAAATTGCATTACATTTCGATTAGCCAATTATAGGCATAGCAATTACACATGTGTCCAAAATTGGGTTAACGACGACGACACTCACATGGTCTTCATTATGGAATCTTCATGGCACAATCGTTGGAAGATCTGTATTGAAGGGATCTTTAATCCAATTTTGTTGTTGATTATTCTAGATGTTTGACGGCTAAAATACGAGTGATAATATAATAACGACTAGAGTATTTAGAAATAAAACTTAAAATTGTCATGTGTTTCATTATCGCTTCAACAATTACCCAAATATTTATTAAACTATACTTGCATTTATTCACGTATTAATTGTATTACATTAGTTTTGGTTCCCGATTATTTAACGCGCGATTATCTTCTTCTATTCCCGCGACACACAGATCGAATGCCTCTGATATATTTTTAAAAACATTACAATTAAAGACATCTGAACTGCAATAACTAATGAATACGCAAAAAATTTTATAAATCCTATTCTTATTCTATCCTTGATGTTTACATAACATGCCCATGGGTAAAAAAAAAAAAAAAAAAACCACTAACAGTTTATTTGTTATATGTTATAATTTTAATTATTTATTTTTATTTTCATTTCATTTATGACAAATGATATATAGTTGTTATTGATAAAATATACAGTGTATTGTTAATTTAATTACAATGTAATTGTACTATGTGCAATACGCAGTATACATACACAAAAACGCGGATAATAAATATTAAATGCATGGATATTTTTTTTAACCAACCGAATCCATAACTATGTGTGTAGTATAATGTATGTACTTGTAAATGTAATAAATGTAATATTTAATAATGTGTGTATATGCCTGAACTGTAAATAGAGCGTTATGGTTTTCAAATGATTAAATTCGTATTTTGTTTCACCGGAATTATTTTTCGATTACTTATCCGTCCTCACAAACTTTCCACTTATCTCAATAGGTTATTTTTATTTTTTTTACCACATTTTTAAAAATAAACATTTTTATCACACTACCAATCGGATACTTTTTAATGTACGTTAAACTAAAACCATATACGTTGGGATGTATAGTTGTAGTGAAATCGTTTGTCCGATGTATTTAAATAGGTTTGTAATAAATGTCCATTCGATCGTTTCATGGTAATGACGAGTGAACGCGGAATCGTTAATAAAATATAAATAATAAATCAACACGCACGTGCACACGCTAATATTGCTGTAAATATGAATTATGTAACAGTGTTCAGACGTGCACGAGGGATCTCGCTTATTATGATAATTGTATTCATATGATATTGTGACAGAATTTCAATACATTTTCGCCATAAACCACTGCACTCCAAACGCAATAAAACACTTTCATAAGTACCGTTTTAATTTAACGAAACTTAAAATGTTATGTATACAATCGTCGGACCTATTTCGATTACCGGAAAGTATTTATTATACGTAATTTATTTTCTAATGATAATTGCAATTCAAGAAGATGCGTCCTGTTTAATATTTGTGCTCATATTACTTTTAATGTTATTATTATATTAATCACCATTTTTTTTTTTTAATAAGTTTTAGATCGTATGAAAAAATTTATATTATGTTCTAAAACTCTTTGTCAATGAAAAATGATTTTATCGACATTATACTGTAAATCTTTTATAAACTATTATTCTGTACTCATTACCTCTACAGAGTGTTTTAACTTTAAATTAATTTTAATAATAATGAATTTTATTGCATTGGTTTAATGTTCAAATTGAATTATATAAAATGAATGGTAATTGTACGTTTTGATTAATTTTTTTTTTTTGTTTTCTTTGCTCTGCCCCGTCAAATTTTTGTTTTCATAAATTTTCCATCAAGTTACTTTGAGTTGCTCATTCTGAAGCTATAGTGAACAATATTATAAGCATTTAGTGAAAAAGTCATGTTTCTACGATTATTATATTTAAATTTTTTTTTTTGTGAAAAACAAATAAAACAAAAATTCGATTTCGTCGGTAAGCCGATAATTTTACCGTACTCCTAGAATTTTTCATTAAATTTCATAGTTTTTAAAAAAAACTTTTAGGAAATTCGTAAAATTACTATCAATTAAACGACATTCATTATCAGAAAACTTGTATGGTTGTAATGATCGGAGCAATCCTTCTCGTTGAAATTGTGCACACAGACACAAACGAATATATGGTATTGGATACATGACTAATTGTGGAGGCGTATAAAGTTTGAAGTTTTACCTTTTGGGTTTTATTTATCGAATTGTTGGTTTTTTTTTTTGTACATTATTCAACCTTTATACGATGATGTTTGTACACGAGAGCGTAGTAAACATCTAGCCGGGAAGTTACGGTCTTTGGTGCACTTTGCAGTTAATCGATCTTGGCTGCATTTCACGACGCGCCTATAGGTTGTTCACTGCAGTATTCTCGAGCATGGCCATGGCATATATAAATGCATATACATATGCATATGCTTGACATGTATGGTATTGGGACGGGCTATTTCGTTTCGCTTGTAGTTTTTCGATAACCACAGCTGAGGGGAGCGGTGTATTGAACTTGAAAACTTAGTTATTTTCATTAAGAGTGAGTTCTATGTGTAGTAAGGGACGATGACTGTTTTTGATGTTAATCACGCGCATGACCGAGTGTCCTATTTCAGCCAGTGTGTCTGAATTATCATATGATATGGAGATTATAATTGCTACATTACATTGACATTTGCAGTGCGGCCACCGTAGGGAGTGAAGTTCTGCATCGGTATCGCTTAGATGATCGATTAGTATATTACGCGATTATGCGGGTTTTGGGCTGGACTATTAGGAATGACGGAGTGGACTAATACGAACAGTTGTTAATGAGTATTTAAAGTGTTTGGTAAGCCCTGGGTGAGTGGAAAATCAAGAACATCACAGAAAAAACGTGTCGATTGAGCAGTGTTTTTTTTTTTTTCTCGAATATTTCACTATTTTATCTATAACGTGTGACGAGGTCATCGAAAACACAAAAATCGATATTTATACTGGTGTAACGCAATGGTCTCGAGCTTTTTGATCCGCGGAGCCCGTTATATATTTGTTAAAAAAAAATCCACGGAGTCCCAAAAACCTGGAGGAATGCAAATTTTAAACCGCAACCCATAGAACATCGTACGATGTGTTAATGATTTGCTTTTGGACCGGTTCCTTCATTACGCGTTCGACGTTCGTATACAATACGTTTAATGATTCATATTTCTAAGGGTGAGCAATGATGTTGATTTCGTTTCCACGTTCGCCATTGCTACTGCACGAATGACCGGCGACCACCGCGAGATGGTCACTGGCCGTCGTGTGCGCGGAACGTTGTTCTTTCGGGGCGTTATTGCTCGCACGAAAAATATATTACGTCCCTACCCGCATCGGAGCAAATTGACTCGACGGTTTTATCGTTTACGAGCCGATAAAAAGAAAGAAAAATTATTTTACCAGCCGAAAACTCGTACTCCGGCAGCGGCGAACACGAAAAATCACATCGACGATCGTCGCCGGGACGTTGTACCCGAACTACGTATCCAACCCATCAGCGGCACCGCTATTGCATATCATAATCGTGTGTACGGTACACAGGAGCATAGATCCGAGCGCGTTCCAGTACCTGCGTCCCGTCGTGCGGTCGTTTAAATCACCGGATTCCGAGCGCGCGAGACAAAAAAAAAAAAAAATAGGAAAAACGAATAAAAAATAATTAAACTTATCGTTCGCATAGGTGTTCACATTGACGCATCGGACGAATCGATTATTATTGTTGTTATTTTCGTTTTCGTAACGTAACACGGTTTTCTCCTTCCCCGTCTCGTACGGTGAGCGGTCGGCGTCGACTTAAGGTTGTAAAATAATATTCACACGACGCGTTTCCCCACACGTATCGTACGTATAATATGTAAATATATTATATTTAAGTACATAATATGCGGTACATAAACTGGTATAGATACGAACGTCATAACGTTTCGATGTACGACACAGTGTTATACGGTTATTATTACGCGGGAGCGCGTGATAAAATATCGTTTCGTCTGTATTCGGCTTAAGTGCATAAAAATAAAGCCAAACGCCTATTTTTTTACGACATCGTACGTATGAAACGTCGAGTTTTCGAATAAATATACCAGAACAAGGGCTTTAAATGCACGTACAAGTAATGTATGTGTGTGTGTGTGTATTTGTTTTTCATGAGCTTCTTCGGAGCGGTATTTAAAATCCCCAATGTCCCCGAAAACGTTTTTTCTTTTTTTATTACCAACGTTTATGTTTTTTTGAAAATAATCCTATGCCACTGTCTGACGGTACATTCGTTTGAATTGAATTCAAAACGTTTACATCTGTGACAATCAAGAGACACTCTCGTCATATCGGACGACCACGATCGTTCCGCCGACCAATATCGAAATCCCCATCATCATAACATTAATGAATACTGCGCGTGCACGTTAACGAAAACAAAACAACGCGACGCACGAACCAAAGTGATACGACCAGAAATTCAAAACGTTCGGGAAACAAGGCCGAGGATAGCAAAAAGTGGTGTAACCAAACTAGCGCAAGAAATGTACCGCGACACGTGCTTTGAACGGTCTAAAAGATCGTACAGATGAATTATTCATAACCGTAGACGTTTGTTTCCTTTGGATTGCTTACGAAACAGAATTATCATTGTCGCGTTATTAAACGTTTATTTTATCATATCCGTGGCGCATGTCGATCGCCGGATTAGATATGGCTTACTGATCGACCGTACCTTTCACCTGCTAAATACAATCACGGGACACGACGGTGCAGTCGCAGTCGGTCGATTGACACACACACACACCTGATGCGTTACGTATTCTGTTTGTAAATCAACGTTATCCGAAAAAGGGTAGGGTTCGATTTTTGACGAACGACAAGTTTACTTGCTATTAATTGTTAAAGTTGGTTTACTTGCGCTACGCAACTACAACATTATGTTACGAGTGCATCGTTTTGAGCAGCACCGACGACATGTGTACTCTGCGCCACACCTGAAATCGAGTCGCACTCGTAACGTCCGCTCGTGTTCTCGACCCGTTTGTTTTTTCCGCCCTCGTCCATCCGACGCGCCCGTACGTGTACCATGGGCATATTTTAGGGGGGGGAGGGGCGATCGTCCACCCCCTGAAACCGTATTTAAGGAATCGATTATATGTGAGATCTACATTTCAAATTTTTTTAATGTGGATCATTTTATAACGAAATTACGCGTGGCTGTAAATACTGAATTGGCCTTTGTCGAGTCCATATTAATGAAAAATCAAATAAAATATAAATGTAATTTTCAAAAGACAAACAGCTGTTAAAAAGAACAACACAAAAGTCGATTCTAAGAGGATCTAGCATTAGTTAAAAAAAAAAAAAAAACACAAATATCAAGGATTCATCTGATTTAAATATTACCAAAAATTTTACTTGTAAATTTTTAGCCGGAATTTAAAGAAAAAGTTTTAGTTGGCCTCCTTTCATCTAGAAGTAAATCTAAATACGTCCCTGACGTGCACCGTACAGATATTACCGCGACCGACGCGATGTCGTCGTACTCCGTCCGTTCGCGTGCCAACGTAATAATAATATAACACGTTTCAACAACGATATGAATATAGAAAGACACCGACGGATAATAATATTACGGGCCATCGTTTCATTATCGTGGTCGTGAGCCCGGGTTCTCAGTCGCCGGCACGCAGTACGACACCCGTCCGAGATGATAATAATAATTAATAATATTCGAGACGACGTCTCAAGCACCACATCTAATCCCTTCGTAAACGTGCACCCGGAAATCATGCGCAACGTCCTGCCCCGACCCGTCGGACTTATTGATCCGTAAAACTTGTTTCGAATAACGCGAACGTACCGTTTATTACCGAGGTCGTTCCAAGCGAAGTGTTGCAAATGTTGCAACGACGAGGAAACAATCTGTGCACGTTCGAGCGCGTGAAGTCGAGTTGTCAATGTAAACCATTCACCAACAGTACGAATAGGAATTCGGATAAGCATCCAGAAATGTCTATACTTGAACTCACCAAAAATAAAGTTTACTTGTCTAGAATAAATATTCAGTTGCGGTTTTATAATTCTAACGTGAACAATGTAATAATTAAAATAATTTAATTAACTTTAATTAAATAATTAACCGCTGTATAAGTTTCTCGCAACTATTGTCCTTTTTTTTTCTCTTCTCTTTTTTGTGTACATTCACTTATTTTAAATGCTTTTTTGCTATAAATCCCAATGGCCATCGCTGTCAAGAGTTAAAATAAAAAAAAAACTAATATAGAAGAGCAACAGACCATTTTAATTTCATCCAGTTCGAATAACAATTCATATTGTTATAAGTAAAATCATTCACCTATTCATCCATAACCACAAGTCGGCTAATGTATCAACATTATATTCTGTAAGATAATTATTCATATTATATGAGTTACCAAGGTGTTTGTGTTTTAACAAACCTATATAAGCGATATTGTTAATCAATTTGATTTATGGTTTAAAAGCACAACTTACAGTGTGTTATTTTTATCTTGTTGAATAATATAAAATATTTAAATAATAATTACTTGAAAATTTAAATAAAAAAATAATGTGAAATAAAGTTAAATAGGTAAAATCGATAGAATCCACTGAATATTTCAAAACTATTCGAAAACAGATTTTATTTACTGTGCATGGTGAATTATACAAGCGATTATAATATCTATTTTAAATAACCATTCCTTCAAAATAACAACATAAAAAAAAATAAGAATTGCAGTATTGACTAATAACACTTTTATGCAGTGGGAACAATTATTTTAATTAAAATGTATCTAGAACTGTTTAAAAAATATATTTTATTACTTTAATCACCCAATTACTCAATTGTAGGTATATTTGTCGATAAATTTTCGCTTGACTGCATTTTTAAATGTTAAAAAAGAAAACCATAAAATGTAATAATATATAAATGTTTATTGGAAAACATTGTGTCGAACATCGAAAAAGCATTGTAAACGCGTTGGTATTCGAGTCTAAATATCAAATATAATACTATAACCATTGATTAAACATACAATAGGTATGTTTAATCAATGCTATAACGTCACATAATTGTACGTACGGCTGTGAACGATTATCCGAGCGCGGGCGGTGGTTTGTCTGTGTTACGCGAATTCGTTTTCACGAGGGCAAACGGAAATACCGCCTCAAAATTTATAAAAAGCGTCGCACGCTCATCGGTGTAAATGAACGTGAACGTAAGCGTAGGGAGTCAGTCGTAAGATTTTTAAATGTACAAATACTGAAATCAATAACTTATGGATCGCTTCCACGTACGTTCTCACTAGTCGTTCTTCAGCGCTCCGTTATTTCTACACTGGTGCAAACACGCTCACAAATCATTGGCTGGGCCCGGATTTCGTTCAACAGATCAAAGAGTCGGAGATTTCAACAACGGTTCCTGAACAAAAAAAATTAATCGATATTTTTTCAGTATCAGTTCATCGGAACGTTTAAGTCCGGGACGAAAAACAAATAACACGAGTCTTACGATCGGTATAAATGCCGATAGCAAGTGCGTGTCGCGTAGTCTCTGACGGGTAACTTGCGAACCACGAGTGCTCGGGGCCGAATTTCGGACGGGATGACCTTTTCAACCGAAAAAATAACAGGGATTGGCGTTAGAGTGGGGTCCGTACGACGGTGTTTGCGGGCGAAATCCGGCTCTGCGCTTACCCACTGCGACTTATGCGCTGGTTTTTCAATTCGCGTTTTTAAGCCCACACATTCGTTTTATGTACACCGTACACAGCTGTATTATTTTTTTATTTATTACTGTACACGGCATGCACTCGGTGTGCACGGAGTAAGTCGGTGAAACGTATTCCCGTGCCTACGTAAACCGTGCGGCGACTCAGCTCACGGGGAGGAAAAAAAATACGTATCCGGAAAAATGAAAGTGAGGGGACGGACGAGAAAGAAATATACAGAGAGAGAGAGAGAGAGAGAGAGAGATAGAAAAACCGTCGACTTATTATTAAGTTTATGAGCTGTGACGCGAGATAAATTCGCGCTCCTACGTACACGCTGAACCTCTTCACCCGTATCACATTTTACTCAGGTACGGTACATACATGTATATGTATACGAACATGTATACTCTAAACACTGGCGTATAAACTGGCGGGGTAAAGTGCCTACGAAAACCACCATTGCATTTTTTTTCACTTTTTTTTCTCTCTCATTCTCCCTCTAATATCCCCTTTTTCTCGTCCGGAACATTTTAAACTCACTTCATAATCTGTTGGCGGATTTTTACTTCCCTTCCCCGTCACCTCTCCTCTCGCCCGAACCCTCGCCACACGAATCCGTACACTTCCCGCTGCAGAGTCTTTATTCGTCCGACCCTTCGACCCGTGTACGTTTGCATGAACACACACGCACGCGCGCGCGCACACACATATATGCACCCTTACTTCTCCGTCTTGAGCAGCTCGTGGTCCAACACGCGTTGCACCTGTGCACCATCAGCGAGTCTCCCCCACGCGTAGCGGTTTTGGGTTTCTGCGTCCGGTAACGCAGTCCGTATCGATCGAAAACGAGCTCGCCGAAAACGATGGCGAATCGTATTATGTCTTGCACACGCACGTGTACCTTCGAGTACATTATTTACGTTTTACACCTATGTGGGTAATAATTTACATGCATAGTCTTCCGGGAAAAATGGGAAAATTTGAAATCACCACGTCAGAAGTAAAAATTACATTTCACACGGTTGGATTCGTCGCACGACGCTAATGTTATGCATTTCGAACACATCCGACATCAGAATCACGTAGGAGCTGTGGCAGTCGAATCACCGATTGCTGCGGCGTTACGGTTTAGCGAAATAAAATAATGAAAAAGATGACCGACGACCCCCCCCCCCCTGTGCTGTCGACGACTTATTGATGTCGGACAATAGACATTTCCGTTTCATGAATGTGTACACCAGTGTTCTGCACGGCACGGTATGGTCCGGTCTTATCGTATTGAAACGATTCGTTCGGTCCGCGACTCGATGTTTTTATGAGAGATTTCGGTCCGGTCCTCGTTTAAACTACTCGTTTACAATCGTTTCAGTTCGGTCCGGTTTGAAAAACACAACCAGATCGGTTCAGGCAACGATTTAAAATTTTAAACACATTATTTATAGTATTAATAACACGCATATATTATCTTGGGAATCAGTATTTTACACCTGCGCCGTTACCTTATGTACTTTGCAGGTATACACCTCGGAGCTGTTCATGGTACCTATTAATAGTGATTATCGAAAATATTCTCAAGAACAACGGTTATAATTATTCTCGTTGTGGTCCAAACGAAATGGAAGGGCTCGTTTTCAGCTGCCACGACACACAGGACCGGTAGGATTTGTATTTATACATGTTACCGACAACATGTTGAATCCAGCGTTCATTTAATACCAAAGCATTCTGTAGAACGCCGAAAATAAGCACAAAAAGTATAAGATTACTATAATGACTAGGTATTTTATGTAACACCGAACCATAAGATGGCAATGTAAACAGTTGACGTACCTATATTTTAATGTACCATAGTAAGAACATTTTTTATTTTATACACATTTATATGATTGAAAATCAAGTATACGCAGACTTGGGTAGTATTCCGAATACAATATTTGGAATACTATATTCAGAATACTTTTTAAGTATTTCGAATACTTTTTAAATACTTTTTTTTAAAGTATTCAATAAATTATTTTGACGATAATTTTGACTTATAACGAGTATTCTGCACACTGTATTTCGAATACCGTCAAATCATCTCTTTTTTTTAAATAATTTTATTACTTCTCCGTCGTATCTTGTATAAGCTAATATCAGGTATTTATTATTATTGTAAACCATAAACTATAACAGTTATGTAATATAAAAATACAATAAAATAACATATATTTAGTCTACAATTTTAAAGACTTTTGTTGAGTGGACATCTATTAGTTTTATAGCATGAAAACTAGAAGTATTTTAAAAGTATTCTAAATGAAGTACTCGGAATAAAATTTGTATTAAGTATTTGAATACATATTTATATTTGGAATACTATTTTTTGTAAGTATTCGAGTATTTATTCTAAATACTTTTAAAAAGTATTTTACCCAAGTCTGAGTATATAATATTACAGATTAGCTGCTTATCGTGTAAGTTTGTCAAAACTGGTGAAAGAATTCTATAAAATAACTTATAAAGTGATAAATATGTAATTTATTCAATAAAATCTAAGTTTCGATTTAATTTTCTTTGAGTACTTACTACACAAAGAAGTCGGAATTTTTTCATACCAAATTAAATGAAACCTGAATAAGTTAAAAAAAAAATACCATTTTTCTATTAAATAAAAAATATGGTGCAATAATATGTGTAGTTTCTCGACTTAAAAATGCTCAAAAGAAAAAGAAGACGTGACGCGATTATTGGACGATTTTTTTTTTTTTTTTTTAATCCAAGGAATTATATATATTGCCTAGGCATTATTTAAATAACATTAAATTAAATACATTGCCTAGGATTTCTATACAATGCTTATATTCAATACATTGCTGGTAACATGTATAAATCAATAGGTACTTTTGTATATACTACATATTATCAGTTTTGTTTAGTTATGTAATTATCTACGTGCAGTATAAACCCCATATCAATTACCAACTATGTGGTATAATTCAAAACTTTCGCGGTCTGAATTTTTTTTAGTTCGATTCGTTTGTCCCCTCTATCAAATTATATTTCTGGTCCTGACCGATCCAGTAAATATTAGAATAGGTCCAGGGTCCATAAATTATTACGGTCTAAACTTCGCTGTTTGGACCGGTGGTCTGGTCTCGGTCCACTCTAACAAATTATTTTAATTTTTCTGTCCGGTTCAATCTAAAAAAAAAAAAATTAGCAATCGGTTCGGTCTTTTGTTAACATATTCAATCTGATCCAGTTCCTAAGTTTACGGACCGTTTGGAGCACTAGTGTATACATACAAATGGACACCATCTTACGGACTTTAAACTCAACATTTTGATTTGCCTTTTGACTCTTATAAAAGATAAAGACTTTAACCACGACTTATTCCGAACACCGTTTAATTTCCGCGTAGGAACTGACCGGTACAGTGTAACGCAACGATATTGATTGACGACTTGTTCGCAGTTCGTCAATACATACACTGTGCGACTAAATCGAAACCGTAAGGTCCATTTCCCCAGCCCCGCCATATTGGAATTTTGAAATTTTTTTTTTTTGCATTCGATTGTGCTACGTTAGTGCCGTTTGTTCTACTTGGTCCCGCGTTTGTGCTGACTTCCTAACCCTGGGAAATCAAATTTTAAGTTTGACAGAGCTGAAGAAATGTTAGCCTCGCCATATTGGAATTTTGAAATTATGTTAATAATTAATTAAATTATTAGGAAGTCAGCACAAACGCGGGACCAAATAGAACAAACGGCACTAACGTAGCACAATCGAATGGAAAAAAAAAATTTCAAAATTCCAATATGGCGGGGCTAACATTTCTTCAGCCCCGCCAAACTTAAAATTTGATTTCCCAGGGTTAGGAAGTCAGCACAAACGCGGGACCAAGTAGAACAAACGGCACTAACGTAGCACAATCGAATGCAAACAATTTTTTTTTTAAATTCCAATATGGCGGGGCTGGGGAAATGGACCTGAAACCGTATCATAATCAATAGGTAGGTAGTTATTTCGTAAAGTCGGTAAATAATTTTTTTTTTTTTTCATCTAATACACAATCCAAAATATAAACCCCGTACACAGGAAAATCGAGTTGAAATAATATTTAAAAGGATTCGAAATGAAAATCACGAACTGACAATAATAACAATATTATATCATAATATTACTATTCTCTACTAGGCTCGGTAATGAAAAAAGTTTTTAAACCCGTTCAGTTGAATGGTGTTTTCATGATTTTTTTTCTGTTTTCATATTATCAATTAAATTAATGTTCACAAGCAAATATGGAAATAAAAGAGGCAATATCAAAATTATTTATACTTTGATAACATTTTATTCTTAGAACTTTTTTCAAAATCGTTTTTATATAGAACCTTTCCCGAAGTGAACAAACAGTTATAGAACCTTATTTTATACACGTCACAGTATATATGTATAGTATACAAGCATACATCATTTTTAACATAAAGCCTTTTCATAAAAAATTAATGAATAAAAAAATTAAATACATTTTTAATTTTTACTTTTATAAATTACTCAATAATGTATATTGTTCTTGTAGAGTAAACAATATTTCAATTTGGATAGGCTGCATTACGTATACGGTTTTTGACATTAATAATTATAATTCTTAGAATTTTATAGTTAACATATTATTAAAAAAAAAAAAAAATTCACTGAAAAATAAATATTACCGTAGGTACATAAATATTCATCATTGTTCAGTAACGAAATTGCGTGTACATCTCTAATCGTTGTAGTGGTCAGTTCTCTCTGGAGCCACCATCAGATATGGTCATGGTTAAAAACAATAAAAAATACTGCCTTATTAAATTGGTAATAACAAAATATATCTAGTCAGACGTTCGCTTGCGTGAATTAAAATTGATGTAAATACGCAAATACTCGTTACACTTACATTGTAAGTGCAATACAATTATATGATGTAATAAATGCAATCGTCCAGCTCTTTGCTGTAGATTTTCACGAAAAAATTAGTTTTTTTTTTTTTGTTTTGGCGTTTGTTTGTTCGATTAACATATTTTTTTCAGTGACGAATTTCATCATTATATTATTACTCCCGTAGAAAGTTAACCACTATATAATATTTTGTATTCAGTTCAATAATCCGATTTCGTTTTGGTTTTGAAATCAAATGAAATAAACTACTAATCAGGAATAACTGGAAACATCGAGTTAACATATTCTAACCAGTTACGTGTTTTTTTTTTTTTTTTTTTTTTATCGTAACGAAGGGTACAATGGTTTATTTTCACATAAATAAATTGTATTATACATATTATACTGTATATGTTTTTGTACTTGTCTCGTTGTCATTTCTTTATGTGTATAAATCGAAATCAGGGTTAAGTTTTATTAATTTTTTTAATGAACAATATCGAAGATATTGATATTGATAAGATATTTAAAACATACGTTTTAAAAACGTATGTTTTCGTTCATCAATAGTGCCATAATAACTGTACTAACTTATACTATATCATCGAGTTGTAACATATCAAGTTTCAATGATTTGGATTTAAGTCTTGCTTATTAATTTCCTGTTGGCCTCTCATGACCGTGACTGGAATATAAATGTGCCGTAATACCAATCTTGATTTAACAAAAAAATAAAAATACCATTGTTAATTAATCCACGAATTTCCGTTTTTTTTTCGTGTCTTCAGCTATAGCGTAACACATTCCAAATATTAAACATAAAACAATTGATTGTTCTAACGTAGTCAGTAAGTTAGGTAATTAGGTAATTAGCTTATACAAGGCAAATTAATAAGGAAAGAATTTCGATAGTTTTTTCAGTTGATCGACTAAAATAAATATACTAATTGAGATAAACAAAATTTAAAATAAATTTTAAATTTTTTCTTTTTATAACACTTGAAATTGAGAAAATTGTAAATAAGTATTCCTTATACGTGGTTAGTCATTGTTTATAAAAAAAATCTAATGGTGGAATTAATTTTTTGAAGTTTAGATTAAGTTAGGTATTAATTAAAAATAAAATTTCTGTTTGAGTTGGCCTAATATTTTTTTCTATCGAATAACTATAAAAGTTATAAGCTTTAAAAGTGTTAAGCTTTATGTTTAACTTTTATGATTAATGTTTTCGTATTGACCAACAATATTTTTCTCGTTTTTGTGTTATAATCATAATACAAAGTACAAAGGAAAGCGTTTTTTTACTAACGAGCTGAATTTTTTTTATTTATAAAACTATAGAGTAATGTATATTGTACTAAACACTTGGTAATACAATAAAAAAAAAAAACTAAAATAATTTTTTTTTTAATACGTTTTAAAAGTACATTATGTTGTGATAGCGAAATAAAACTTTTGAATTATCGTTTATGACAGCACATTATTCCTTGTATATATGTGTTACTGTAATGCAACAATAAAGCTTTATACTTCTAATAAAGTTTGTCTGCGCAAACTTTCCGAAAGTTACTCTTTAAATGTATGTCATGTTGTCGAGAATTCTGTTTTTATTCAAGCGTGGAAATAAAAACTACTCTGCGGAAGAAATTATATTATATCATATAATATTTTCTTAAATTTAATTCTCCTGATTCTGCACGCGTGCGTTAATCTCGTGATGCGAAAACATTCGCCATAGATGCTATAATTAACAATAATATTATTATATTATATGTTAATAAATCATTGCGCATATTCGTCTTATCGGCTATCCGAATCGATCAATTAATAAAAAAAAACAATCAACAACAATAATTATCATAATACTCGTAATAATAATATAATACAATTATTTCACAATTCGTTTTGTCGATCGAGATACCTAAAACCGTTTTGCCATAGAACGGCTTTCGGTTTTCAAACACATAAAACCCGTTAGCCGTGAACGGGCGGAAGAGGGAGACTTCACACGTAGAAATTTATACTCCCTTAGAGTATGATCGGCACTCTGTTGCGCAGGAATTTCTTCGGTCGAATCGAAAACACTGCACGTGTGGAATTTCAAGGGGAAAAACCTACGTCGTTCCGAAGATATCGTGACAGAAGTATCAATACACCCAGAGGTCGAAAGGGCATCGGTACATTTATTCTAACGTTTTTTTTTCTCGGCTTGTATTTTTCCCAAGTCCGGACGCAATCAATAAAGTGATTCATTCCGTCGAAGAAAATGAATTTAAAAAGAAAAGAAATAAATATATATATAACATATTTTCGAGAGAGCTTCAAATGTTCAATAATACCCGACGAAAATAAATCGTTTGCCCGTATCTATAAATAAACAATGTGGGATGCTTTTTGTTCGAAAAAATATAAATATGCTTAAAATATACGCGCTATATTATAATATTGCGTTAGATTGTTCCCCCCCCCCCCCAAATGAACGTTTGTCATTAACGATAAGTGGTAAAAGTTTTTTTTTTAAAAAAAAAATAAATAAAACGTTCACTCGAATACCTAATACGTTTTGATAACAATCGTATTTGTAAATGCGAACAACACGGGTAAACGTTTCGGTAAAAAAAAAAAAGAAAAAAAATCAAAAAACCACTCGTGGTCTGGAAACTGTGCAATAATACAACGCGATCCCGGGCGTACTCGTGCACCCTTTACGGGTGTGTCGTCGACGCTCGAACACGAATGATCGATTCCAAGTGAAAACGGATTATTGTTTTACGCGAACACGCACGCGGTGAATTTTTAATTTGAATTTGAATTTAGTCTGCGTAGGGTTCTGCAGTTATTCCTCAGCAGTCGCAGTCGTGGAAAACGTCCGTCTGGATTGTGAAGTACGCGTGCGCGTTGTGTGCTTACGATGCACTTATTTGAAGTTACCGGGGGCTCTGGACGGGGCGGGAAGGTACACGAAAGGCAGTGCGCAGTTGATCCAAAGTGTCACGAGCATTATTAAATCATACATTAAATCAGTATGCGCTCGTGTACCCAGTATGTGGTCACATGGCCGACGGCACGAAAGCCTTTATCGCGCACGAATACGCAATCGAAAAAAAAAAAAAATTATATATTTTGATACGACTAAACGTATGGGTAAGAGTTTTTCCGTTGACGACAACCCAGTGGACCGATGAATGAAATCGTCTGCTTCCGGATATTTTTGAGAGTCAAGTTAATTATAACACGACTTGCGCAGAGTTCTACAAATACGTAAAAGGGAACAAAAGAACTGTAGAAAAAAGCAAAATCTTCTAAATGTGTGGCTATCCAACGCCTCGGCAATAAATTAAAAACCTCTTTTTTTCGAATGTAGTCCAAATAAATAAACAAATATTCGATGTAAAACAAAGAATTGTAATTTTTATTACGAAATTTAGCACTTTTATACACTCTATCCTAGAACTATTAGAACGTCCCGACTAGACCAAGGCTAAAAATATAGCAATCCTTTGCCTGTACCGAGATAATGTGATTACTATACTGCACTTGTATACTTGCGTATTATAGCCGTTATCGTGGACCCTAATATTCACGTGTCGGGCGTTCGCCAGGAAATTAAATCGCCGCTGACGAGGGACTTGGCAAAAACTTTATCGCGTCAAATCACCGACACATTACTGATAAACGGTTTCCGATTTGAAGTTTGGAACTTTTCGGATATAAGACCCTGAAAAGTTGTATAGTACTTCGCCCGGCATAACTCGAAACGCCCGAGGCTTAGGAGAGAACATAAATATACCATGTACTTAATATACGTTACACCCGTACATTACCGTTATCACATGCGTTATTTATTTCGTCGCAACATCGAATTGTTGTTAATATTTGTTATGGGTTTCAAAGTGTATTAGTGCGATCGTATCGAATCCACACCTATGCCACTTAAACTACTGCGTCGACCACGTTCAATATCGCGGAATTTAAAACCTAATTATCTTTAATTACTGACGTTTTTATTATTATTTTTTATCTCCATTAACGTTATGTTCATCGTCGAAATGGTCTGATGATCTTATCAATCTCCAATCTCGATCTCTGTCGAATCGCAGTGGACGAAAATCGTGTCCACTGTGACGCGGAAAACGCTATTGTTGTAGATTAATTTTATATTCCGATGGATTTACATAAGTGACGTTTTGTTTGAACGAGGAATGTGTAGAATGTACTCGGTCATTGAAAAAACTATAACAATATTATCATACATTTACGTACACGTTTATCTTTTTTCGAGTGTTAAGTGATGTGCATAGCCGCTAGAAATTGCACGTTAAGAATTAGAAAATGGGTCAGAACGCACGTGCCCTTTACGCGTAAAATAGTTCATACTATATGAAAAGACCGAATGTCGAAAAGATTTTACACGGACATCAGTGACAATTTTTATGTTATTTTTCTAACTTTCGAATCACCAAATTCAATATACATATTTCCCGGTATTAAATGTATGTAGGATGCATAAAATATTTTGTTTTACAATAAACGCAAATTATAACATTGTTTATCGGTATTATGTTTACGATGATTATATAGATACGTGTATTCATTCGTGTGTTTTTAACGAACTAGAGTTATAATTTTTATTTACAATTTTATCTACGCAGTGGTGCCCACAGATTTTACATGAACCAGTACAGTTATAATTATAGGGCCCTCAAATATATTTTGTTCTACATCCATACGACCATATTCGTTTGATTGAAATATTTTTTTTCCAAATGCATGTTTACCTTAAATAAATTTAAAAATATTTCAAATTTCTGTACAACATTTTTTTTAATATGGGTTTGATTTTAAAACTTTACAAAAATAAAAGGGCAGTTTATCAAATAAAATAACTTATTAATAATTAAAGATTCAATAGATAATACTATAACATATGTTACATAATAATTTTGATCAGTGGTTTAATTTAAGGCGTTGAATGTGTGTTGACTTGTTTCACAAAATATATCTATTACTCAATCATAATTTATTTTTATATAGTAATTAAATAACATATTAACATAATAGCATATAAATCTTGTGGTGGCTTCCTGAACCCTGACACTAACTACAAACACAATCAATATTATTTCGGTATTAGTCAATTGCGCCGCATTTGGGACACTACCTGTATAGTATACATTTATAGGACCGGTATAAAAATGGTATATTAAAAAGTTATACATCTATTGCGCTGGTATAAAAAGGGTATATTTAAAAGGTATACATATATTGCACGGGTATAACAACTACTCGTATACAGTACAAGTAAAAATCATAATGGTTAAAAATGAAAATTGAAATAAAAATCAAACTTATCATTAACATTCTATATACTTGGTATTTACACTATCAGTATATTATATATATATATATATATATTTACCTACACTAATCCTACAAATTTTGAAAAGTTCTTAGGTCTAATATTAAAATTAGTTATTTTATTATTATTTTTATTTTATTTTATTTTATTTTACTATTTATTTTTTTATCATAAATGTGGAGTTTGGTATATTTGTGATAACTAAGAGAACACGTATTATGATTTTAGCGTTACATTATTTTTAAAATTTCATAAAAACAAAAATATTTGAATGGGGTGATCAAAAATATTTACCAAACGCTGAGTGAAATGCCTCACAGTCATTTTGTTGTTCTTTCACCTGATAAATTACACGATGACCAAAGATAAGGAGGAAAAGTTGCATTTTCATCAATATATGTTTCAATGAGGTAATCGCAAAATGTATGTAGGCCCGGGGACTCAGGAAAAATCAGTGCAATTGCACCATTTGGTATCCTACTTGGACGCCACTGAATGTATGTAATTTATATGTTATAACGAAGGTTCGGGATTTATTGCACAACAATTTTAAGAAGTATACATATATGTATACTTATTTTATTACTTATATACATGCACTTATTTTCATCGTCTTCTTCTATGATGGAAAAAAAGTTTAGAGTAATTATAAATGTATAAAAAAAAAGTTTAACCTTTAGAATAAATTTACTTTATTTAAAACATAAAAATGAGTAAATGTGCTATTTAAATTTCAAAAATCTGTCTAAAATGCATTTTGCCTAAAAAGCAGCAAAATATACAAAAATATAAAATTAAAATATTCGTATTTCAGTCCATTATGTCTTAAAACCAATTTATCTTACTCAAATAATTCTATAGACATTATTAAAGAATATGCAAGTGTAACTAGTCCTGAACCATAGTTATAACTGTGTTTATTAAACTATTGTATAGTCTTGTAAAGATTATTTTTATTTTTGTAAAATTATTATTATTATTATTATTATTATTATTATTATTATTGTAAAAGTGTATTTACTTATTTTTATTATGAGTCGTGATTTTACTTTTTCATATTTAATCGCGATTTTATTGATTTTGTGTAAACCTAAAATGAATTATTAATTTGAAATGCGTCGTACTTTACAAATATAATAATATTTCAGGCTAAGCTATTATTTATTTATTTCGATGTATATACTGTTTGTTTATTTATTTATATATTTTTATTTTTTATTAATAATACGTATTGGAATAAACAGTTAAAAGGTTTTCAGAATACGAGTTCGAATGATTTTCATAAAATATACTTAAAATAATTTGAATAATTTGAGAATTCTATTTTCGTAATTTTTTTTATTTTTATTTTTTTGCTCGAGTACAATTATTTTTAATACAATTAACTAAGTATTTTATTTAAAAAAAATTGTAAATAGTTACTACATTTCAAAATCACGGACACTTAAATGCATTATTACTTTTCTTTATAATTCTTTATTATATTTCATATATACACTACTTTATTCATAAAAAAAAAATTACATTTTATTACATTTAATTATTATTACTTTTTCAAAATATGCATCAGAATTTGTTTTTGTTTCTTAGTCATAAATGCACTCCTCACTCTAAATATACTCTTACATTGTATTGGAGTACTAAATGCGTATTGTATTTAAAAAAAAAACTGTTTTTTTTATAAGTGGAGTATCAACCGGAGAAGTTAAATTTCTGAGTATTTATTAAGTATTGCTAAGTATTTAAATATAAAATGAAAATATTAAAAAAAAATATTTAGAATACGTATTTGAATACGTTTTTGAACATATTTAAAATAGTATTCAAATACAAAAAAGTTTTAAAATACTTTTATTTAAATATTTTACAAGACTGATTTTGTGTATATTGTATACTCATAACACCGTATTGAACATATAACAGGTTATACATTATGGTATCGACTGTTTATTTATTTTTAATTTTTTGCTGTTGACTTTTAAATGAACACATAAATAATTTTCAGAAATCGATGTTACGCATTGTTATTAATTACTGTTTCTTTTTTTTTTTTTTTTAACGACTGTAGAACACATATGTCCTACATTAATTGCGCTGTCAACTATTTTCTTAATCGCCAAGTAAATAATCCGAACACTATGTGGACATTATAATATATGAATATATTCATGTGTGTTATAAATTATCGTACGCGACAATGAATCGATTCAAAAGCTGCGTTTAGAACTGCAACTGCGTCGCAAACCGTATAGTTCTTACAAAATAATATACTATTTTATGATTTATAATACCTCCTACTTGCTGCCAACAAAATTCTAGTGAAACTATATATACGACTTTTCCTACGATTCCATAGCGGCTATTGTAGTTGAGAGTATTCACGTAAAGGATCCCTATCCCTCGCATATCTTTTGAAACTGTGTATACATTACATCGGATAGTAAGAGAGAGAGTGTGTGTGTGTGTAACAGAGAGAGGGGCAAGGGGTGAAAGAAACGGATAGAAAGAGAGACAGAACTTATCATCAACATGTTTTCAGACATCGAAAAATAATAGGTTAAAAAAAATTCCCAAAACATTTCCAATCGTAACTAAAAATTTTTAAATTTTAATTTTCGTACAATTTTACGAATTCCTTGCATATGTACTCCTACTGAGATGTAATCGATAAATTTAAATTTATTTCTTCACCATTGTACGTAAATCGCTTTAGCCGATTGCCTGTATTACAATTTATACATGTTTTTTTAATTTGCAATTTATTTTTTTTTTTTTTTTTATTGAACTACACACTACTGACATATTATAGAATCAATAAAATGTAATTTAATCGATCGATCCGATGGAATCAAATTGAATCTGTAATCGGTTGAAAAATATAAAAATAAAATAAATTCAGTAATACGAATCTGACATTTTGATAAGACTATGTACGATCAATAAAACTACGTCTGAATATACGAGTATGATTAACGATATGTATATTTATAAATGTTCGAAGAAACTTTAATAAATGTCGTCCGGAAAAGAGATATTTATACCTATTCCTTTTCAAGTTTTTTGAGAACCGGCCGGCATGGATCAGTTAAGTGAAAGACGATTGCGTTTTCGTAAAGGATCGTTGAACCGAAAATAAAACTTGTGGACCCAAGAATGTTGTTAGACGCTGGAAAAATATTGGTGTGATTATCAATGAAAAATGGAATAGGAGCTCAAGACGAAAATGCGATGAATAATTACCGCGGGAATTGTATACGAAATATTACAACAGCAACAGAACATGGGCAATCGTATTTCGTCAACCGACGCAAGTTCGCTTCGACGCAGGAGAATCACCGACTCGGGTAAATTTTTGTGATTAAAAAAAAAACGAGATTCATTAATTGCAATATTATCTGCATTGCCATCAACATATTATCTATGTATTACTGTAACTACAACGCAACGCATCCGATAACGCTCGAGCATCCGACCGACTCACGAATTCGCTATGTTGTTATGGAGATCGTATTCGACATTTTAATAACTACAGTGAAATCTGTCCTAAACCGATACTGGATGATGCTGAAACCTGTCGAAAACAGACATGTTATTTTTCCCGGCAAAAATTATGCCTCGCGTGTTCAACAGAATAGTATACAAGCGCTTATCTAAAACGTTATACCTATTTCAAATGATATTTAACATTTATATTATATAGTTGATGGTATGTGATTCAGTTTCAGATAGCATTCACTTTAATTATAATATCATATAGGCGCAAATAATATATTTAATTCTAAACAATCTTAAGTTATTATATATAATTTATTATTCATACTTCCTAAGTTGATGATTTATTATTCATACTTCCTAAGTTAATCGATGACATAAATGTTGCTCTAGCAATGTGAAAATTGTTAGTGACAATAGGTAGAAAGTTTGTTTCAAGGTATATACTTGTTTTTATTATTGTTGAATATTTTTCTTAGAAAAATAATGTTTTCGTAGTAAATTAAATTTTAAGAGTTTTAAATTGTTATATCTGAAATAAACAATTTCCACGCTTCTTTTTTCAAAAGAAATAAATAGTAAGGTTATTAAATTATATTAAGTTTTCATAAATACTTTTACGTTCCTTCAGTTTATATAAAATTTATCACTGTTAGAAACACAAATAGTTCCTTTAACAAAACTTACATAAAACACTGTTACTTAATATTATTACTTCTAGGGCTTAGTTCAATAATATTACACATTAACCAATAAGATTTTAATAAATGTTTAATTAATAATATTTTCATCTCCGTTAATAAATTTTATTTCAGATTTAGTTATAAAAAATTAATTGTACAATATTACCCTTGTGTTGAATTGTTAAATAACTAAATATTTTGCAAATACGATTTTAATTAATTATGTGTTTTAATAATTGTTTAATGAATATCCTTACAAAATAATTTCGTATAGAAATTTGATAGAACAGATTTAAAATTATATAAACCAGTACTATACCAATATTATATAATATATATATTATATATATACTTAATAATAATGTTTATTCGTGCGTATTTTTAGTTATTTATTTATTTTTTTGTTTATGTGTCAATATAATCCGACAAGGGAATTATAGAGGCGTAATCAGAGTCCTTTTTTGGAAGTTGACACACTTTGAAACCTAGGTAAGTGTCAATCTAAGTGACAAAATTATACTGATTAAAAGCATTTTGTTCTTGATCGTTGTACGATTCTGGTCATTTTATTGGTAAATATTATATACGAGTATATACACTACAAACATTTAAATTTCCCTTCATTAAATGAAATCATTTTCAAGAATCAAATTAAATTTAACGTATACTGGTAAATATATCTGAAATATATTTTTGAGTTCTATTGAACCCTGCTGTACCATTTTTTTTCTTTACAATAAAGGTACAATATATAACAATGGTTATCAGATGAAAATAACATTGGATAATAGGGTTTTATTTTTTAACGTCACACACAAAATATCTCTGGTGGTATAATGATGGAAAACTATTGTTTACTGTCAACTTCAAAACTATCGATACTTACCACTTTGTATTCGTGTCATCAAAATCAATTGAAATATATATTACCATTGATTATAAATACTATTACTAGTATAGCTTAATAATATTTATAATCTATGATATTACACTCGTATTATTTGAAGTTATGTTAAGGTACTGTAGTTATTAATATTTACAATATAGAATAGTGGTTTTAAATGCTAAGTATAATTTATTTCAACAAAAACACAACCTACTGTATTTTTTTCTCCTATAGCTTAGCACAATTACACTACCGTAACTATACTGGTTACTTTTTTTGTATTATTATTAAGTTTATTTATGATAAACACGTTTTTGTTTATGTGAAAAACATAAGATATTTTATTTATTATTTTCCTTTCTTCTTCGTGCACTACAGATGAAAAAATAATGTACTAACCGTAGTGACATATACGGAAATATTTTTTGATTCGGGCCCGGTTCTACTATAAATTATAGCTTTAATTTAAAAGTATTTTACTCACACCATCAAGGCCTCAGTGCATAATATATATATATATATATATTATATATAGGTATATTAATGATGCAATTTTTTTTGTCTATTATGTCAACAAATCACCTATTACTCATTACTCATTAGTAAGATAATTTACTACTCTGGTAATAAAAATAAAGTATTCGATTTATAATTTTATTTGTATTTTAAAATATAACTAAACACATCCTGTGTCGATTAAGATTCGCGGAAGAAAATCGGGTCTTTCTACCATACTAAATAAGAACAGATATTTTTTTCAGCATAAACTATAATTATAAACAATATGAAACATAATATATTATATGTAATTCTGGTGGATCAGTATTGATTAATTATTTATTGTTACCTATTTTCGACGTTATAATTACTATTGTTTCTGCTGTTATAAATATTACATTTTTACTTATTTACTTATACTTTATAATCAATAAATATTAGTAAGATTATAATATAAAAACAATTTCATATTACTTGCTATCAAAAACTGTTTTGTTAAACCCGATAGTTATTTGAGAACTTTCACCGATATGAGACACTTTAACATTTTGTTTTTATGCGTAACTTAATGTAAATGTTTATATTTACTGTAGAAAAACAAATCTCTCTGCCAATTTGCGTTCAAAAAATTATTAAGTTCTATCAGTGTATTTTTGTATAAGAACTGAATGTATATAATACCAAACTGACAAATTACTAGAACGATAATGAAAAAAAAAAAAATCAAAATGCTTACCCATAAAAACCAAGCCAGGGCAGTAACAAGTTTATAAGTTAAAAGTTAAATTAATTTAACTTATTTCCTAACAAATTAACTTAAAATTAACGTATTATTTTTTCATTTATCCCAATGAAGTTAATTTTGATTTTCAAGATCAGAAAAATATTTTTGTAAAATACCACATTAGATAACAAGTTCATAGAATAAAAAAGTATAAAAATAAAAATTTCGAAGAATTTTTAGATTAGACCATAATATTTATCTCGGTATTAACCATTAATTGGGGTCCCACCGGTCCCAGGAAAAGTACTCAACCGTCTTTAGACTATTAAGTAAAAATAGCCATGCTACTCATGAATTACATTACCATTGTCATGAAAACTGGCCGTAAATCTATATTACAAAAATAGGTACATATTATTATTGACAAAATAATTCATAATAATTATTGTAATCTATTATTATTAAAGCTACTCCGTAATCTATGATATTATTAAATATTATTGAATAAGAGAAGAAATTTAATAGCTGATCAACATTTTGAGAAGACTCTTTTATTGAGATTCAGTAGGTATTTTATTTAATCTATCCATTGTATTGTTTTATTTGTTTAGATTTTAATAAAATTAAATAATATTATATATATATTTGAATTTTTTGTATCAACTGTATACATTTATTGACTGTATAATTTTATAGTTATACTTTCAACTGCAGTAATTATTTTTAGTTTTTATACTGTTATTGAACATTAAAAAAAATACGTTTTTTAAATTATATTTATCATATGTGATTTATATGAAAAATTAATAAAAACAAACGATACATAAATTACCATGATTATTATTTGAGTGCTTAAAAAATAATCCTAATAAAGAAATGTAAATTTTTCTACTCTAATTATAGTCTAATAAGATTTTTCTGCGTTTTCACTATCGTTAATGTTAAACAAGATCTGTTGTAATTTGTTAATATATATATCACTTATATCAGCGCTTAATTTAAATATATATATATTTTTTTTGTAATCAACTTAACTTATTAATTGAAGTAAAGTTAAGGATATTTTTAACTTAAAATTTAACTTTATTGATGTAATTCTCATGTGCATTAATTTACTTAATTGTCAACTTAATTGAGTATAAACTCAATTAACTTAACTGAGTTAAAAAATATCATTAACTTGCCTAGTCTTGAAAAAAACTATCTTATATAAAATTTAAGTAGGTATTAAATTTATAAAAAATGAATTTTAATTTATAATATACTTAAAAAAAAAAAATTGTTTCATTTATTCCAATAATTCGTTAATTTTATTTTGAAAATTAAACACCATAAAAGATAGTTCAAGAAGTTCAAGATATTGTAATACAGTACTCGAAAAGTAACTGAAAGAAAAAAGCCAAACAAGTATTATAAAATATTTGAATTCATTACATCTCAAATATTTATGTTTAAATCCTGATCATATAACAATATTATCTTTGACATCACACACTTTTTAAAGCTAAATTTGAGCTAGTTATTTTCTAGCCATTATTTAAAAATGTAAACAATCGTGGCTCAATACAAAAGTATATAAACATATAGAGTTAAGACAATTAGTATTTTTTTTTTTTTTTCAAGTTTTGAGCCCCAACTGTTTGGTCTAATAGTTTTTTTAGTGACTTATTACACTTAAAACATGTTTTTGATAAAACGAATGTTAAATAAAATACATTATTTGCTTCACTCAGAATCTAATATTCAATACAAGAAATTACATTAAAAAATTAAAAAACAAAATTGAAAGCCAGGAAGATGGCTATAGTTTTTCTTCTTTTAATCAGATTTATAGTTACTGTTTTTATTAGACTCGTAGTTATGTGAAACGCAAATCCATTGAAACGTAGATATACGCATTTTCATACGTATGGGTTTTATTTAAATTGTACATACATGTATATTGTATTCATTATGAAATAAAAAATAAATTTTTTAAGTATATATGAATAGAACTGTTATTTAATGAATATTACAGTTTGAAGTGTCGAATATATTACACAAATTACAAACACACTGATTGAGATATAAAAATAAAAACCGAGTTTTCGAGTTTTTTTAATTTGACAAGAAATAACACATATATGGAAATATTTTTATAGATACAGTGAATACAAATCTTATAACGATTATGCATTTAAAATTCTGCATTAATTGAATTATTAAAAGCTTTAAAAAAATATTATAATGCAATGCATACATTAATGATTCGGCTGAGTCAAGTTATGCGTGTGATGTTCATCAATTATTGAGTATAACCACACCTATGTATGGCGGTATACATATAATGTGATAACTACATATAGCGTATTGATAAAATATACTAAAAGATGAATCATCAGACTTGGGCAAAGTTATAATTTTTTTTTTTTTTTTGTTTATTTTGCCACGCTTTTCATAAATGTTCCATTAAAATTATGTTTGATTCAAATTTTTAATATGCACATAACTATTTGATTTACGTAACTATAGTTTTATTATTACATCTTTTTCTTCTCATTCGCCTTTCTTCCAACTATTTGAAGTGAAGTTGACTACCCTTACCCGAATGTAAGTTATAATTTTACTATTACTTATTTTAGAAAAATCAGGAAATTTGGTTTTTCCAATTTTTAATAAAAAATACTAATTAAAGCAAATATTTTGTATGATAACATAATGAGGAAAAAAAATCCTATTTCAAAAATTTGATATTACTGTACATCTTTCATCTTGTTATTTTATTAGGTAAATCATGTTGGGGCTTACAAATCGAATAACACGATTTTTTCATCACTTAGTAGGTATAATATTTACATAAGTAATAGTTAACTGTTAATTAGTATTGAAATTAATTATTCGGAAAAAAATCTTACAATTCTTAATCTGTTGTTATCGGCATCCAATTCATTAATGGTGTCAATGTTTAACAAAACATTTGCAGTGTTACACGTCATTGATTCATATTAAACAGACAATAATACAATTAAAATAAATCCTATACCTACGTTCAAAGAAAAAAAACTGATAAAACACGGAGAATGCCTGTTTGTGTTTCATTTTTTTCACTTCGGGGCCAGAATACTGGTAGGAAGCAAAGTAAGCATAACGCTTATGAAACATACTCAAACATTGTAATACCCAACGTATTGGAAATTGTAAATAAACTATGGTCCTAGAACGAACATCACTATTGGGCTATAGGTGAGTTGCGGCCCGGTCATATTTTATCACTAAGTTAATTGCGGCCCGGGAAATTTATTTATTTTCAATTTTGTGCCGGCAGTATCGGCAGTATCTTATCTAAAGTAGATACCATAACGTTAATAGTTCAAACGAAAAATATTACAGTGTTAGTCTGTTCACCACTTAGTATCTATATCTACGAAAACTAAAAATTCTGTTTGAGTGTGTTATACAGTTTATTATAAGTGCGTTATGGAGTTTGTAAATAGTGAAAAATCAAAACCGATTATTCTCTACGAAGGCTACAAATTTCGTTTCCACAAAACACTAAAAAACGATAGAAGCAATGGAATAAAAACGAAGAAAATATGTGAAAAAGAAGCATTTATAAGACAACAGATGACAAAGCTAGCACAAAAAGAAATAGAGCAGTTTGATTTCGTCAAATCATTAAGTTTTAAGTTTTTGCCCGACCAATAAATATTATATATTTTTACATATTTTACATAAATATTAAAATTCATTTTATTATAAATTACCATACATTTTGCCATTTTTACACAAATAAAAAAAAACAAATTTTTGGGAGACGACTCAGCCAACCTGCTCGTGGTGTCTTCTGGGTAACGCTGATAGGTTGATATGAAGTGATAAATAAAATGTAAAATGTGGCCGCAACTCGTACGTCTGTTTTATAAACACGGTCCGCAATTCGTACGTTATTTAGGGATCGGGCCGCAACTCACCAACACCGCACTATTGTTATTAACAGTCTTATAACATGTTTTCAACTTTTATACAAACGCGTTTTGTTTCTGTTGTTGAAATTTGATTATTCATTAAAAACGCTTCAATTCTGTGGTTTTTTTCTTCTATCGTTTTTTTGTCGTACTCGTTAATATGCTATAATATTGCTGTGATTATAAAACTGTAGTAAATTATGTAACTACAACACGTGTGCAATTATTTGTACACGCAACAACCTCTGGATCACAATAATGTTCTCCAAAGTGTTTGATCGGCGAGAGCTTTACATTCAAATTCGACAAATCCTCACGGTGATCAGTGTTACCCGCTCAGAATTTGCGTGAAAATATTTAAAAAATCTAAGTAAGAATCAGATAAATAAAACACTTTACCAGCATCAATTGACTGTCTATAGTGTAATCGAAGCAATGGGTCATCGGAGACTTGAACGCGAGAATTTGATTTATTCGCGCCGCCGTGAAGTAGCGTATGGTGTAACCTAAAACCGACTCTTTGAAGCAGTTCCGTTTCGTCGGAAATGACCTCGAGCAAAGCGATTGTGTTTTGCATAAACGGGAAAAGAAAAAAAAAAACCGCGTACCTGCGAATATTATAATATTATAATAATAATAATAATAATAATAATAATAATAATAATAATAATAATAATAATAA